>NC_135857.1:2033690-2333690 GCF_031162955.1 Sander vitreus
CAAAAACGCTATGTTAGAAGTTTCCTGAGGCTTTTCTTCTTGGCAAGGACCAGATCAGAATCACTTTATACCACGTCTTAAAACTCACTTGTACTGGAAGGCTTTTTTATTACCAGCCTAATGTTCTTAATGTTTTTTTTGTTTATTCTGTTTTCTACTTTTATATTTTCATGTCTTGTTAACTCACTTTGTTTGCACATTTGTGTTGTTTCTTTCTAAGGTACTCTGTTGTTTTACTGTAAAGTAAGTTGTACCTTTTGTTGTGTGCAAAATAAAATGTATTGCAATTTTCAATATTTTAAAATAAAGACTTTCTATTATCAAAATCACATTTTTTTAATTCTCCATTCACACTCCACAAGGACACAGAACATACATACATACGCTTAAACATAACTTACATTTTGACAGTTCTTTAAGACTGTAAATGTAAATTAACACAAAGAACACAGCCACTGTGTAGGTCTTCGGGAAAGTGCCTTTTCTAAAATGATATGTTGTGACATGGCACATCCTATAATGTACAAAACCTTGAACTGCCAACAGCATCCTGAATATTCATGTCTGAAATGAGGCACAGGTTACTTAAGAAACAGACAAGACTGGACATATAGAACAGCTTGTTGTGGCAAAATATAAATCTGGTTTTTAACTGAATTATGGGGACATATACAACATGTATCAATGTCATTTAGATAGGAGACGTCAATGTGTCTGCCTGGTGGGAGTCACAGACTTTCTCTCTCACGATACTTCCCACGGCTGCCGGCTACACATAGACTCTTCCCCACTTTTGCAGCCCATGCCTTAAGCATGAACTTCAGAGACCGCAATCTCAGCTAAAAATAAGCTAAATCAGCACTATGACTTCAACAAGTGGAAATTCCCCAAAATAAGAGGGTCTTGGACTCAAAGGTAGCCAATTGAATTGTTACACCGCATTTCCTGAAGGTGGTCATTGGAAGGTTTTTCTGGGATAGTCTGTCTTGGCATAATATAAGACGCTGCAGAACGAAGAAATCTTTAGCAAGATATGTCCAGACCTTGTTCGGGCTTTCCTGTGTGTTGATTTACTTTCGTGCACATTAAAGCTCTTTTTCTCATCTGACTCCGTCAACTTCTGTGTATATCCTTTTACGACTTTTTTAATCTTGTTGTATTTTCAATTCAATTCAATTTTGTTTATAGTGTCAAATCATAACAAGAATTATCTCAGGACACTTTACAGATAGAGTAGGTCTAGACCACACTCTATAATTTACAAGGACCCAACAATTCCAGTGATTCCCCCAAGAGCATGCATGAATGCGTAAGTGCGACAGTGGCAAGGAAAAACTCCTTTTAGGAAGAAACCTCGGACAGACCCAGGCTCTTGGTAGGCGGTGTCGGACGGTGCCGGTTGGGGGTATGATGAACAATGGCAATAATAGTCACAATAAAGATATTGTAATAGTTATAATAGTTCATGGTGTCGTAGAGCACAGCAGGGCATAACAGGGTGTGGCAGGGCGTTGGCCGGACATAGCAAGTCGAAGCCGGGCATGACCACGGCAACAGCTGCCACCATGATGTAGGTGCCATCATGATCCAAGATGATGATGCTGGGCGGAAAAAGAACATAAGGACTCCGGGGAATAAGCTCCCCGGAGCTATGTTAGTAACAAGCATTTCTGTGACACGAATACACACAGATGGAATGAGAGAGGAGAGAGAAGCTCAGTGTGTCCAAGGAGGTACCCCGGTAGTCTAGAACCGCATAACTAAGAGCTACAGAGAAGGGGAGATAGGGAGGCTGTGTTTCGTGATTGTGGCTACACACCTTCCCCCGCCAGTCTAGGTTAACGCTGCGACTCATTACTCCCTAAGTATATGTAAGCTTTCTATGGGGAGAAGCAGAGATAGGGTGGGGGTGCGCCATAACTGTGGCTACACACCCATCCCCGCCGGTCTAGGCGAACGCTGCAACTCCTCATACCCTAAACATAGTAAGCTTTCTATGAAGAGAAGCCGAGATAGGGAGGCAGTGCGTCATGACTGTGGCTACACACCTTCCCTCGCCGGTCTAGGCAAACGGTGCAACTCCTCACTCCCTAACTACATGCTTTATCGAAGAGGAGAGTTTTAAGTTTACTCTTAAAGGTGGTGACGGTGTCTTCCCACCGAACCCAGACTGGGAGCTGGTTCCACAGGAGAGGAGCCTGATAGCTAAATGCTCTGGCTCCCATTCTACTTTTAGAGACTCTAGGAACCACAAGTAACTCTGCATTCTGGGAGCGCAGTGCTCTAGTGGGACAATAAGGTACTATGAGCTCTTCAAGATATGATGGTGCTTGAACATTTAGAGCTTTGTAGGTCAGGAGAAAGATTTTAAATTCAATCCTGGATTTTACAGAAAGCCAATGCAGAGAAGCCAACACAGGAGAAATATGATCTCCCCTCTTAGTTCTTATCAGAACACGCGCTGCAGCATTCTGGATCAGCTTGAGAGTCCTAAGAGTTTTATTTGGGCATCCTGATAATAGGGAATTACAATAGTCCAGCCTGGAAGTAACAAATGCATGGACTAGTTTTTCAGCATTGTTTTGAGACAGGATGTTCCTAATTTTGGCAATGTTACAAAGGTGAAAAAAGGCTGTTCTAGAGGTTTGTTTTAAGTGGATGTTAAAGGATATATCCTGATCAAAAATAACTCCTAGATTTCTGACAGTAGTGCTGGAGGCCATGGCAATGCCATCTAGAGTAATTATATCTTGGAATAATGATGTTCGGAGGTGTTTAGGGCCCAGCACAATAACTTCAGTTTTGTTTGAGTTTAACATCAGGAAATTGTAGATCATCCATGATTTGATATCTCTAATGCATACTTGAAGTTTGGCTAACTGACTGGTTTCGTCTGGCTTGACTGATAAGTATAATTGGGTTTCATCCGCATAACAGTGAAAGTTAATTGAGTGTTTCCTAATAATATTGCAATATGGCAGCAGTCCTCTCCCGTGACGACAGCTGGTCAGTCGGCTTTGAAGCGGGGCGAGCCTGGGTAACCACATCGGCCGTTACCGGGGGAACATTCGGCTTCGACAGGGCATTGAAGCGACTGGAGAGGCTGAGGGCAAGAGGCGATGGAGCCCTACCCGAGGCTCTCTTTCGGCCACAAACCACTTTAGTCCAGGATGGCCTGATGGTCGGTGTTGAGCAAGAGGATGGATGTGGGCAGGCGGATGGGTCCCAAAGCACAGTATCCTGGACAGCCGCCGAGAGAGTTGTGATTTGGAGCGATTGATTTTGAGCAACGTCCAGGTAGGCTGTTAACAAGGCATCTGTGGTTTATAAGTCCTCTGAGAGCCGACGAACTTCTTCCCTAAGGTCAGAAAGTTCTTTGTTTGCATTTTCAAGCAACGAGGAAATCCTGTGGGGAAATGGGTACTCGCCAGGTGTGGAGGTAGCCATGGAGCTGGCGTTAGCCTGAAGCTAATGTTTACTACTCGTAGAAAATGTGCAGTCCTCCACGCACAGGTACATAGATTTGGGTAGATGCTGGCTCTTTCTAGAGACTAAAAGCTACCAGGAGGCTAATAAGAAACAAAAAACTAAGCAACTAGTACAACATTTTTCTCGAAATAATACAGTTTTCCTCCGTCTGTCTTCTCTCCCTCTACACTCTCACACTGAGTTACCTTCTTTAAACAAAAAAGGAGAGCAATCGCGAAGTTACAGCAAACGTTGGAGTCCACGCCGTTATCTGGCCTTGAGCCGCGGACATTTCAAATTTACTTCTACAAGCTAGTGACATATGATAATGAAATATGAAAAGATAAAGAGTTTTGGTAAGTAAAATATCTTTTTACTGCCTGCTCAGAACCTGGTCAAAGTCCAAACTAAAAGTTTGGATTTTCATGTCATTCTTTAACATTGTTATTGAGTTTTGATATATCAAAATTATTTTAATAAAGTAACAAACTGTATAAATATTTACAATCATTCCACCTCACCCTTTAGCAACATATATATAATGGCCATCAAATAATTTCCTCCATGTCACTTTGAATATCAAAGCTATGACTGGGGTCAGAGGGTAGACATGCTATAGCTGCTGAAATGTAGATGCCAGAAATGCTCACAAGTCTCTGAGCTGTAGTCCAAGTCAAGTCTCAAGCCTTTGAACTAGAGTCCATAGTCAAGTCTCAAGTCTCTCGCAGTTATGAGTGTATCACCTGCTGCGTAGAACACTGCATAGATATTTAAAAACACTTATTCATCTTTTCACAACATCTAGCGAACGTCAGTTGGAGTTAACTTCCCATAGGTCGCAGCTAAAGCAAGAAGCAAGCTAACGTTAGATGGCCAATGCTGAGCTAAACATGTTTGCTAACCTATCAGGGTGCGGTGTCAGGTGCCTGATAAAATTAGATGTGGTTGATCCAGAATCCTTTGTCTTGATACCAGGTATTTTGAGAAGCATGACGCTGCAGTACCGAAGGCTGCACTACAGGAACATACCATTGCTTTGCATTCAGCGCTTCTTTTGTTTGGGCCTTCTGGTATGAAGTTTTTAGAGCCAAAGCTTCTGAGAATGGCACAGCAGCTGCCGGTGCATTTGTTGTCCTCTCTCACGTGGAGCCGCGCGCAGCAGATAGGTTACATATTACACAGGTAGGAATAGGTTTCACAGGGAGGGAAATAACCTTCAGCTCATCAGATGTTTCCTAAAAATAAAGATTGTTCACAAGTCCTGCATCTCGAGTTAGAATCAAGTCTGAAGTCTGTTGAGGACGAGTCTCAAGTTAAGTGTGTGTGCGACTTAAGTGCAACTCGAGTTCGAGTCTCAAATTTTAGTCCCCATCTCTGGTAGATACATATTTAAAAGATTTCCCCATTGTTCAAACATTGGAAGGAGCACGCTCAGCTTTGTGCTGACCTGCAGCAGAGTGACAGGAGTGTTTTAAGAATGAGCTGACAGGCAAGATGCCTTGTTGTCTGAAGCTGCACGCTGACAGGGATGACAGGTCATGTATATATGTCCTGGCGCTGATGGTAGAAAACCGTCCGCACTCAGACTCCGAGCAGGTGAATGTGCTGCCTGTTTCACTGTCAGATGAGGCACCGATCATCGTGGTGGACTTGTCAGGTCCAAACCTCGGGGATGCTGGATGTGACGTTGTTTTCTCCCGAGGAGTGAATAGTTTACCAATTTCCTCAAACGTGAGACATTGGGCCGATTCCAGGAACTTTGGTTGGATGAACCTTTTCTGGTAACGAGGCGGTGTATGCTGGGACTGCTCTGCATCAATCTTAGTCAACAACTGCTTGTTTAAGAAAGAAGAAGAATCTTGAGGCTTTGTAGGACTTTTTAACCTCTCTTCACTGAAGCATTCTTTCTTTAAATCCTGCTAACAGCATCTTCAAATCTCCCCACCGTTTAGGATCAGCTTTCACACATTTTGGGCTGTACAGATGTTCGTGCCAGCTGAGCGTCAGTGAGGCAGTGTCTGAATGAAGTGCACTACTGATGCTGCCGATTTCATAATACTCCAGCTCACTGTTTGGCACCTGCTGAACACTTGACAGACTGGCATCACCATAAAACTCCACACTTAACCTCTGCTGATCAGCACTCATTGGGTCGTGTTGTCATAGCGGTTTCTGGCACGGGCGAACCGGGCAGATGCCCGGGGCGGCATTTTTTCATGACACATGGGGGGCGGCACAAGAACTTAAAAAAAAACAAAAATAATCCTCTGCGCCGCAAAGCGGTTTTCTGGTATCTATCATTTCACTGTGTGGGGAATTGGCAAATCGGCGCCCCCCGCAGCTGCAGGCGCCCTGCTTGCTGAAAGAGGAGCATCAGCGAGAAGGCGGATGTCAAGCCCCGCCTTCCCGTGGGCTGCAGCGAGACGTAGCCTACTTGTGCACAGAAGTGTCTTTAGTGTGTTTTCACATTTGTGTAATGAAGGATTTGTGCTATTTAGAATATGTATTCTATTTGCATATTATTCTTATCAGGTAACGAAAAAAAAAATGAAAATACTAAGTAGGTCGGCTCTGGACTGGAGAGGGACTGAGGCAGGCAGGCAGTGGAATATCCAGACGTTTCTTTTGCAGGAATCCAAACGAGGTGGTGGAAAACGTGCGTCTCATCCCAGGGTGACACGCAAAGCGGGAGGTGTGGATCCACTGTAACACCTGAGACCGGACCGTCTCAGGAACAAAGAGTAGGTTGGGAGGTCCATTACCCGGTCCAGGGTCTGTGGCGAGTGCAGCCTTCACTAGGCACTCGATTTCCCACTGTACAGCCGCCACAACGCACGAAGAAGGTAGGACTGCCTCAGGCTCCCCGGTCTCCGAGGGGTCAGCAAACTGGCGGGACAGAGCATCAGGTTTAACATTTCTTGGCCCCGGTCTGTATGTTAAAATAAAGTTAAACCTACTAAAGAATAGGGCCCATCTGGCTTGGCGAGAGTTGAGTCTCTTTGTGGCTTGGATGTATGCCAAGTTTTTGTGGTCAGTCCAGACCACGAACGGCTGTTCAGCTCCAGCCAGTGCTGCCATTCTTCTAGGGAAAGTTTGACCGCCAGTAGCTCCCAGTTTCCAACGTCGTAGTTTCTGTGGGAGACAACTTCTTGGAAAAAAAAAAAAAAAAAAAGCATAAGGGTGAAGCTTTTGGTCAGTGGGGGAGCGCTGGGAGAGGACTGCTTCCACACCTGAATCTGATGCGTCCACCTCCACAATAAACTGCAGCAACACGGGGGAGGTAGAAAACAGTTCCTTCAACACTCCAACCGCCTGCTCTGCTTCAGGGGACCATAGGAAAGGGACTTTAGGGGACGTGAGTCTAGTTAAAGGTGCCACCACTTTGCTAAAACTCTTAATGAACCTACGGTAAAAATTTGCAAGCCCAAAAACCGTTGAAGTTGCTCATCGTTCACCATGGCTTGGAAAACGGCAGGGGTGTTAGAGAGCCCAAAAGGCATGACTATGTACTCAAAATGTCCCAGTGGAGTGGACTGCTCCATAGCCTCTTTCAGGTCGGGACAGATTGTATAAACGGATAGAGGGCAAGGGAGCACCAGGAAGCAATTCTATGGGGCAATCATAGGGTCTATGAGGTGGTAGAGACAGCGCCTTGTCCTTACTGAAGACCTCAGCTAGGTCATGGTATACCTTGGGGACAGATGACAGATCGGGAGGAGCAATGGGATGAGTTGGGTTATTTTTAGTGGGTGGAACAGTTGATCTAAGACAATCCGAATGGCCTTGAGTGCTCCAACTGAGAATGGAGTGATGAGTCCAGTCAATTTGTGGGTTGTGAAAAGCCAGCCAGGGGTAGCCAAGGATTATGGGGGTAGCTGAGTCGGACATGACTCATAACTGAATGCTTTCACAGTGGTGGCCAGAAATCACTAAGGAAACAGGAGTGGTTTGATGAGTTATCTCCACAAGGAGGCGCCCATCAAGGGCTGTGACACGAAGGGGGGTTGGTAGTGGCTCAACGGGGATTTCAGCTTGTGTAATCAACTGGTGACTAATGAAGTTGTTCTCTGCACCTGAATCTATGAGAGCTGAGAGTGGCAGGAACTGATTCTGGAAACGTAAAGTAACTGGAACTTAAAGTAACCGGGGAATGGTGGGTTCAGGATCCAATTCAGGGCTCGCAAGTAGACCCACCTTTACGAGCGAGCCTTGTCTTTTGGTCTCTTAGGGCATGTTGCCAGAATGTGTGTGGCGTCCCCACAGTATAGGCACTCACCCGCCTGGAGGTGTTGCCGCACTGTAGGACGTTGCCGAGTTCGACCCACTTGCATTGGTTCTTCCCCCGTCCTGGGGATGGGGCCTGGAACAGGAGGCAGCCGAGTTCGGTTCGGTGAGGCTTGGGAGGTTGAAGGCTGGGAAACTCGTCCTCCGAGGTGTGGCCGACCGCCTCTCCCGACGCCTTTCCCGCAACCTGTTGTCAAGCTTAATGGACAGGGAAATGCGAGAATGTAAGTCAGCTGGCTCGTCACGGGTAACCAGTTCATCCTTAATTGATTCATTCAAACCGTTTAGGAATGCCCCTTGAAGCGCCTCTTCGTTCCACTTGGAATCCACTGCCAACGTCCAAAACTCAATTGAGTACTCCGCCACACTGTTAGGGACCTGCTTCAGATTAAATAATCTTTTGGAAGAATTTCCCACATGGTCAGGATGGTCAAAAACAGTCTTCAATTTGGCAGAAAAGTCTGCGCCATGTCCGAGGTAACCAATTGGGGTGCGACAAACTGGGGATCAGAGAGAGATGGAGAACTGACGACAGACAACTTTGAAACTTGAGCAGTTAGCTGAGTCACCTGATTAAGCAGTTGGTGGTTGTTTTCCAATAACGTCCGAATCAATTGGTCATGTTGTCCCAGCAAAATTTCCTTGAGCCTGGATAGCTCGCTGGAAACTTTCCTCGTTCGCCTCGTGTTGTTTCTCTGTCGGGTCCATGGCCAGATCGTTCTGTTAGGCTATGGTTCAAACCCAGCACACAGAGAAAACAACCACGGACTCAGAGTGTAGATAAACAAAAGTGATTTTAATGAAAGTTCATTTCATCAGGTAACGAAAAAATGAAAATACTAAGTAGGTCGGCTCCGGACTGGAGAGGGACTGAGGCGGGCAGGCAGTGGAATATCCAGACGTTTCTTTTGCAGGAATCCAAACGAGGTGGTGGAAAACTGAAGGTGAAAGAGCTGGAGACACGGAGCGCCACGGCAGCTGGTTGAGTGGTGTGGGTCTGAGCGGAGCAAAAATAAAGCACGTTAGCAGGAGCAAGAGATAATAACAAGGAGACAAAACAAACGACTTAGCTAACTGCAACTTGGGAGCCTAGTTACCGCACTGGTAGGCGCAACGATCTGGCGCCGATGGAGAGCCATGCCCAGGAATAAATACTGCCAGGTTGATAGTGGAATTAGTTACAGCTGCGCAGGTAAGAATCAGTGGGAGCGCCCGCAGCTGTACGGAGAGGTAGATCTTCCAGCTACGCCCCTTGATCTACTTTCAGGCGAGTCTGCCATACACACATTGTCTACATTTAAAATTACATTCAGGGCTACAGTAAAAACACTCAAGGATGAAGCCCCTGAAAAATGAACTGGCGACGCCGATGGCAGTGACGTCACCCATTGGTTTGTGAACTGCCGTTTTGGTGCCTAAAGTTTGGCAATTTGGCAGTCGCCATCTGGGTTTTCTGAAACCGGTGCTGACGAGTTTTGATGGGAGGGTGGGCATGGGCTTTACTTTTCAGATCTGAAAGCTTCGTCCATTAGTTTTACAGTCAATGTTTTTACATGGCACCCACGTTTGGGCTAAAATACTGGCAATATGCATTGTAGTAAATTGAATATAGGTATATTCCACTTCACTTTTCATTGTTTTATCTTTATCAAAATGACAAAGTGCTCAAATGTTAGCCATTACATTGTCCATTAGATAAGTAGCTGCCCATTTACTTTAATTTAGAATATGGTCAGAAGGCTTTTAGGTTGTAGAAAGTCTTCTTTACAAATAGATGTTATTTTGATTTAAGTTTTTTTTTTTTAGAAATGTTTTGTACATGGAGAATAAAAAGCTGTACAATGGTTTAACCAGACTAACAATTAAAAGAGATGATACATCTGAGCAACAGCTGAATAAGGATATAAGAAATCCCCAGCCATTGGTAAAATAAATTGAAAGCTTAGCATCAAATTGTGTTCATTTTTTTATTTAAATTAAGTGCACAATAATGCCTGTGACAAGCTGGAATAACAGTAACAGGTGTGTTGCTTTAGCAAAGCAAATTTTCACAACTTCAAAATAGAAATAGGTTAGTCTAGAGTTAGCACTTTGAGAGCTTAGTTTGTTTTGGGTGTTATCCGTGTTTTCATCTTATGCTACGTTCAGACTGCAGGCCTTAAAGGGGTGGTTCAGAATTTTGGACATAGGACCTCATTTCCAAGTTAGCCAGTGTGTTATTTATCAGTGGAGACAGTTTTCAACACTTTTCATCTAGTCCTTCCAGTTGCAGAGTTCGCTGGTGCTAGGCTAGTGCAAGTCAACAGTATCTGCTAGCCTGCCATTAAAAGCAGTCTTACACACTCCACAGTACACGCGAGGCAAATAAATTATAACGCCAGACTATCGATGTAAATGTCTGTTGATAGAATAATGTTAGAATTAAAACTACCCTCGCATCGCATTGCAATAGTTATACTTTGTTCCCTGTAGTTGGAAGCATAGGCTACAGCATGAACTATTTTTCATGGCTGAAAGCGCCTGATTGGAAACTGACTAATATTTACTGTACTCTTTGTGTCATGTTAACACAGATGGGTGGAACTCATTAGAGAACATGACCATTTGGGATCTACTTGTTTACGAAAGTAAACATTGATATTCGTTTCAAACAAGATGCTAATCACATATTAGGTGGCACTACAGTGAGATGTGTCAGTACTTCCATGGAGGCAGATCTATTGTAACTTTTACAAGGTAAGATTTACACTTTAGATCCTCCACAGAAAACATGAAATTACAATGTAGTGACTAACACTTTTGTTTGCATAATTGTTAGATTTTAAGTAGTTAGGTCTATTGTTAATGCTCCAATTTCAGATTTTTCTGAACGTGTCACATCTAATAACTATTTCAATGTGTTTCCTTTTGATAGGTTGTTACTGTTAATTCAAGCGATTATGTTCTACACTAATGTAACAAGGATTACAAATTTCTTCATCCTGGGATTTCCTGGACTTTCACAGGAGTACTATGGACCTGTGTCAGCCCTGCTTTTGGTTCTCTTCTTGGCTATAGCTGTAGGAAATATTTTTATTTTAGTGTTTGTTAAATGTGAGAGGTCTCTTCACAAACCCACATATCTGATATTTTGCCACTTGGCACTAACTGACTTAACGTTTGGGACTGTTACTCTGCCAAAGATTATATCAAAATATTGGATTGATGACAGTATTATTTCATTTTATGGATGCTTTGTACAAATGTACTTTGTTCATTTTTTAGGGGCGTCTCATTCTTTCATCCTGATGGTGATGGCCCTTGATCGCTTTATTGCAATTTGTGCTCCACTGCGTTACACAGCTCTTTTCACAAACAACACTGTTTCTGTGCTCTGTGGAATATCATGGATTTTGCCAATGTCATGGATGGTGGGTATAGTTTTAAATACTCTGAGATTGCCTTTCTGTAATTCAAACATAATTACACAGTGTTATTGTGACTATATAGCAATAACGGTGCTTGGATGTGAGAACGTACGAGAAAATCTGGCATTGGCATTAGGTGGGGCCATGTTCAGTTTGATGTTGCCTCTGGGTTTTATCATCTTCTCTTATTTTGTCATCGTTGTTGCAGTTATGAGAATGACCAGTTCTAATAGCAGCCGCATGTTGGCTCTGTCTACCTGCTTGCCACAGATTATCATCACATTTCTCTATTACATGCCAAGATGCTTCGTGTACCTTGCACATTTTGTGGGATTTACATTCAGTGTCCCAGTTCGCATAGTTGTTGTAATGCTGTACAGTATTTTACCTGCTGCTATTAACCCATTAATATACTGTTTCAAAACCAAGGATATCAAAGAACACTTAAAAAAGAAATTAGTTACTAGGAAAATTAATAGCAGCACAACTGGATAACATACATCATCAATCAAGTGATAAGTTACTTTTGCTGCTTTAAATATGTCACTTTCCTGTGAGCTTTAGAATCAATTTTGATACTTTGCTTTCACTATTAAAACACTGCATGCTCCTATATTAATTATACATAATGAAATCCTCTATGAGCCCAACGCAGCCTGAGATCCTCAAGCAGGGGTCTCCTGATTGTTCCAACAAAAACGCTATGTTAGAAGTTTCCTGAGGCTTTTCTTCTTGGCAAGGACCAGATCAGAATCACTTTATACCACGTCTTAAAACTCACTTGTACTGGAAGGCTTTTTTATTACCAGCCTAATGTTCTTAATGTTTTATTTATTGTTTTATTCTGTTTTCTACTTTTATATTTTCATGTCTTGTTAACTCATACGTTGTTTGCACATTTGTGTTGTTTCTTTCTAAGGTACTCTGTTGTTTTACTGTAAAGTAAGTTGTACCTTTGTTTCATAAGTGCATAAATAAAATGTATTGCAATTGCGACTTTTTCTATTATCATCAAAATAATCAAATTTTTTAATTCTCCATTCACACTCCACAAGGACACAGAACATACATACATACGCTTAAACATAACTTACATTTTGACAGTTCTTTAAGACTGTAAATGTAAATTAACACAAAGAACACAGCCACTGTGTAGGTCTTCGGGAAAGTGCCTTTTCTAAAATGATATGTTGTGACATGGCACATCCTATAATGTACAAAACCTTGAACTGCCAACAGCATCCTGAATATTCATGTCTGAAATGATGCACAGGTTACTTAAGAAACAGACAAGACTGGCCATATAGAACAGCTAGTGACATATGATTATGAAACATGAAAAGATAAAGAGTTTTGGTTTAAGTAAAATATCTTTTTACTGCCTGCTCAGAACCTGGTCAAAGTCCAAACTAAAAGTTTGGATTTTCATGTCATTCTTTAACATTGTTATTGAGTTTTGATATATCAAAATTATTTTAATAAAGTAACAAACTGTATAAATATTTACAATCATTCCACCTCACCCTTTAGCAACATATATATAATGGCCATCAAATAATTTCCTCCATGTCACTTTGAATATCAAAGCTATGACTGGGGTCAGAGGGTAGACATGCTATAGCTGCTGAAATGTAGATGCCAGAAATGCTGACAAGTCTCTGAGCTGTAGTCCAAGTCAAGTCTCAAGCCTTTGAACTAGAGTCCATAGTCAAGTCTCAAGTCTCTCGCAGTTATGAGTGTATCACCTGCTGCGTAGAACACTGCATAGATATTTAAAAACACTTATTCATCTTTTCACAACATCTAGCGAACGTCAGTTGGAGTTAACTTCCCATAGGTCGCAGCTAAAGCAAGAAGCAAGCTAACGTTAGATGGCCAATGCTGAGCTAAACATGTTTGCTAACCTATCAGGGTGCGGTGTCAGGTGCCTGATAAAATTAGATGTGGTTGATCCAGAATCCTTTGTCTTGATACCAGGTATTTTGAGAAGCATGACGCTGCAAAAGGCTGCACTACAGGAACATACCATTGCTTTGCATTCAGCGCTTCTTTTGTTTGGGCCTTCTGGTATGAAGTTTTTAGAGCCAAAGCTTCTGAGAATGGCACAGCAGCTGCCGGTGCATTTGTTGTCCTCTCTCACGTGGAGCCGCGCGCAGCAGATAGGTTACATATTACACAGGTAGGAATAGGTTTCACAGGGAGGGAAATAACCTTCAGCTCATCAGACGTTTCCTAAAAATAAAGATTGTTCACAAGTCCTGCATCTCGAGTTAGAATCAAGTCTGAAGTCTGTTGAGGACGAGTCTCAAGTTAAGTGTGTGTGCGACTTAAGTGCAACTCGAGTTCGAGTCTCAAACTCTAGTCCCCATCTCTGGTAGATACATATTTAAAAGATTTCCCCATTGTTCAAACATTGGAAGGCAAGGCAAGGCAAGGCAGCTTTATTTGTAGAGCACATTTCAGCAACAGGGCAATTCAAAGTGCTTTACATGAAAACAGATAAAAAATTAAAAACAGATAAAATACGAGGAAAACAAAGTTACAGTGCAGTATAAGAAATTAAACATTGAAGAGCAGTTAAGACAGTTAAATATATAAAAGCAGATAAAATAACTTTCCTGGACTCAGTGATCCATTTTTTGGAAAGCCAAAGCTTTTTGACCAATATGACAGATATCTCACCCACTATGGGTCCAGATGCGTCGTACGGCTTTGAGGTTTCATTCCCCATAGTTACAAAAGCTTTTCCTTGAGTATACTCTTATCATTTTCGATGTGGTCGTCACCGCAAAGCTTAGTTCTTTTCTTCGGCAAACCTTGCAAAACCCAGTACAGCCCTGCATACAAAAATCTCTTAATAGTCCAGAACGTGTTCTTAAACTATTTTATTTCTTCTGCAGTCTGTCTCTAAATAGTCAAGAACTCGCTCAGAGTGTTTATAGACTATTTTTTTCTTTTTAGGCCTTCTGCCTAAATTAGTTAGTTACTTCAACTAACTTTTTGACCAGCCCAATGTCTGTCTCTTCTGTCAACTATTGTCATGCCTGCATCAGAGAAATAATCAGAGATATGTCCGTTTCTGCAAAAGAATGTCACCGGAATAATCATAAATTCAATTCTATTATTTGTTTTAGGAATTTCTCTTTATATGCTTATATAGATTGTTATACAGTGACAACAATTCAGCTTCAGTATAAGAAATGAACAGTTATTTAAAGAAAGGCAACATCAAAAAGATAGGTTTTCAGCCTTGATTTAAAAGAACTGAGAGTTGCAGCAGACCTGCAGTTTTCTGGGAGTTTGTTCCAGATATGTGGAGCATAAAAACCAAATGCTGTTTCCCCCTGTTTAGTTCTGACTCTGGGGACAACAAGCAGGCCTGTCGCAGACGACCTGAGAGGTCTGGGTGGTTCATAGTGTAGTAGCAGATCAGAAATGTATTTTGGCCCTAAACCGTTTAGTGATTTATAAACCAGCAAAAGTATTTTGAAATCAATTCTTTGAGGCACTGGAAGCCAGTGTAGAGACTTCAGAACTGGAGTGATGTGATCCACTCTCTTGGTCTTAGTGAGGACTCGAGCAGCAGCGTTCTAAATCAGCTGCAGCTGTCTGATTGATTTTTTAGGGAGACCTGTGAAGACACCGTTACAGTAGTCAAGTCTACTGAAGATAAAAGCATAGACAAGTTTTTCCAAATCCTGCTGAGACATAAGTCCTTTAACTCTTGATATATTTTTAAGGTGGTAATAGGCTGACTTTGTAATTGTCTTAATGTGGCTGTTAAAATTCAGGTCTGAGTCCATGACTACACCAACATTTCTGGCTTTGTCTGTTGTTTTTAACATTATCGTTTGAAGCTGAGTGCTGACTTTTAATCGTTCCACCTTTGCTCCAAAAACAACCACCTCAGTTTTTTCATCATTTAATTTAAGAAAGTTCTGGCACATCCAGTCGTTAATTTGTTCAATGCACTTAGTCAGTTGTTGTATTGGACTATAGTCCCCTGGCGATAAGGTTATATAAATTTGTGTGTCATCCGCATAACTATGGTAACTTATTTTATTGTTTTCCATAATTTGAGCCAGTGGAAACATGTAGATGTTAAACAGGAGAGGCCCCAGAACGGAGCCTTGGGGAACTCCGCACGTCATATTTGTATGCTCAGATGTAAAATTCCCTATAGACACAAAGTAGTCCCTATTCTTTAAATAAGACTCAAACCACTTTAGTACTGAGCCAGAAATGCCAACCCAGTTTTCCAATCGGTCTAGTAATATGTCATGGTCGACCGAATCAAATGCAGCACTGAGATGAAGTAATACCAAGACTGAAATTTTGCCACTATCTGTGTTTAAGTGGATGTCATTAAAGACTTTAACAAGAGCTGTCTCAGTGCTGTGGTGTGGTCGAAAACCTGACTGGAAGGCATCAAAACTGTTGTTTAGTGACAAGAAAAGGTTGAGTTGTTGAGAAACCGTTTTTTCAATGATTTTACTTAAAAATGGAAGGTTTGATATCGGCCTATAGTTGCTCATTAGTGACGTGTCTAGATTGTTCTTTTTTAAGAGTGGCTTAATGACTGCAGTTTTCAGGGCCTGTGGAAAGACACCTGAGAGAAGAGACGTGTTTACAAGATCTGTAGCCAAACAATTCGAAACATTTTTGAAAAGGTCCGTTGGTAGAATATCAAGGCAGCAGGAGGAGGTTTTCAGATATTGTATAATGTCCTCCAGGTTTTTACGGTTAATCATATGAAATTGGGTCATATTGGAATTTGTTTTGCCTGGACACTGTGACAACACATTTTCTGAATTTCGTCTTTGAAGAAGGTGGCAAAATCATTGCAGACCTTGGTGGATAAAAGTTCAGATGTTACTGGTACTGGAGGGTTTGTTAACCTATCGACAGTAGCAAACAAAGCACGTGAGTTATTATTGTTTTTGGCAATAATGTCTGAGAAGAAGGACTGCCTTGCATTCCTCAGTTCCAAATTATAAATGCGAAGTCCCTCTTTATAGGTGTTGTAGTGGACCTGGAGATTAGTTTTTCACCACCTGCGTTCTGCTTTTCGACACTCTCTTTTTTCTGTTCTTACCAGTATGGCATTTCTCTATGGAGATCTGTTCTTATCAGAGACAGTTTTTACCTTAATGGGAGCAATGGCATCAATAACATTTATAATTTTACAATTGAAATTGTCTACAAGCTCAGTGACTGAGACCCCTGAGAGGGTGGGTGTGGACGAGAAAAGCTGAATGAATGTTTCACTGGTGTTGTCAGTGATATACCGTTTTCTTATTAACATTGTTTGGACACTTTTGTGCACAGAGATAGTGTCATTAAAGAAAACATAGGAATGATCAGAGAGAGCAGCATCAGTCACCTCAACCTTGGAAATGTTCAAACCCTTCGAGATAATCAAGTCCAGAGTGTGGTCCGTTGTTGTGTGTGGGCTCCGTCACATGCTGAGTCAGTCCATAGTTCTCAAAAATACAGCACAGTTCTTTGGTCCCTCTATCCTGGGGGTTGTCAACATGAATGTTGAAATCACCAGTAATAACTACACAGTCAAAGTTAATACAGATTATAGACAGCAGTTCACTAAAGTCGTCAAAGAAGGATGCACAGTATTTAGGTGGCCTGTAGATAATTAGAAATATAGGTCGAGAGGGGGACCTTAGCTGAAGAGCCACATATTCAAAAAAAGCAAAGTTTCCATAAGATATTTGAGTACATTGGAACAAGTCATTAAACAAAATGGCGACTCCACCTCCTTTCTTATTCACTCTATTCTCACTCATAAAACTGAAGTTAGGGGGAGCTGACTCTATAAGAACAGCATCACTGTTATTATGGTCTAACCAGGTTTCAGTTAAAAACATAAGGTCAAGATTGTGCTTAATAATAAAATCATTGATTAAAAATGATTTACCCGCCAAAGACCTGACGTTTAGTAAGGCTAATGTTACTGTGTTAAAATAATTATCTGTCTCGTTTTGTTGGGACAGGCTGTGGCTGACGAGGAATGGATGCTAAATTTGCTAAGTTGACAGTTAAGTGCTTCTTTTTCTTGCTTAGCGGATTCACCATTCTTTTTCTATTACCTATCACAACATTGATTGACGAAGAATTGAATACACAGGGCAAGAGTGGAAAGAGTCATGAGTGCCACTAGGCATGCAGCCTGGGCCCAGCACATATCAGTTAAAGCTTGTTTCATTTTGTACACAAGCATACTTATCAGTCTGGTGAGTCTGGCAAATGACTGGAAAATAAATTGTTGTTGTAAGTTATTGTTAGTACATTTTAAATAAATCTTTTAAGTTTAACCATATGGCCTTAGCAATAAACAAGCCTTACTTTAATCTTGAATTTGTTTTGTTATTAAAGATAAAATACTATTTCAGTCACACTTTTGATAAGAGGACACATCTGCTGTTTATATAGATAGAGGAATATCGTATCGTGAACCTAAAATCTGGAATCGTATCGAACCGTGAGGTGAGTGCATCGTTACATCCCTAGAATGCAGGTTTAAGGCACTCGTGCATTGGCTTTACTTTTCAGATCTGAAAGCTTCGTCCATTAGTTTTACAGTCAATGTTTTTACATGGCACCCACGTTTGGGCTAAAATACTGGCGATATGCATTGTAGTAAATTGAATATAGGTATATTCCACTTCACTTTTCATTGTTTTATCTTTATCAAAATGACAAAGTGCTCAAATGTTAGCCATTACATTGTCCATTAGATAAGTAGCTGCCCATTTACTTTAATTTAGAATATGGTCAGAAGGCTTTTAGGTTGTAGAAAGTCTTCTTTACAAATAGATGTTATTTTGATTTAAGTTTTTTTTTTTAGAAATGTTTTGTACATGGAGAATAAAAAGCTGTACAATGGTTTAACCAGACTAACAATTAAAAGAGATGATACATCTGAGCAACAGCTGAATAAGGATATAAGAAATCACCAGCCATTGGTAAAATAAATTGAAAGCTTAGCATCAAATTGTGTTGTGTTAAAAAAGGTAAAAAAGGTACTCATAAATAAAATGTATTTCAATTTTTCTAAATATTATAAAATAAACACATTTTCTATTAGCATCAAAATAATCATATTTGTGTCCATTCACACTCCACAAACACACATAACGCTTAAACATAACTTGAATTTGAAAGTTCTGTAAGTCTGCAATTGCTGTAAATGTAAATTAACACAAAGAACACAGCCACTCTGTAGGTCTTCAGGAAAATGCCTTTTCTAAAATGAATATGTTGTGACAAGTGCCATCCTATAATGTACAAGAAACTGATCTGCAAACAGCATCCTGAATATTCATGTCTGAAATAATGCACAGGTTACTTAAGAAACAGACAAGACTGGCCATATAGAACAGCTAGTGACATATGATTATGAATGACATTAACTTTAAATGTGGTTTTATACATTTAAGCATCATCACCAGAAACAAAACAAAAACACATGATAAAGTAACCAAGTGAACATGAAAAGATCAAGAGTTTTGGTTTAAGTAAAACATATTTTTACTGCCTGTTCAGAACCTGGTCAAAGTCCCTGTTACGTTTGAATGATAATCAGAACCCAAATGCAGACAGACGCAGAGCCAGGAGTGTGAATTAAACAGTTTTATTGGCAAGTCCAGCAGGTTTCCAGGGGGGAAAACAGGTCAAGGGAATTCTGAAAAGGAGCGGGTCCAGTCGCAACTAAAAGTTTGGATTTTCATGTCATTCTTTTACATTGTTGTTGAGTTTTGATATATCAAAATAATTTCAAATAAGTAACCGACTGCATATTTACAATTTTCCCACCTGACACTTATGTCTTGCGACGTATATAATGGCCATCAAATAATTTCCTCCATGTCACTTTGACTATCAAAGCTATGACTGGGGTCAGAGGGTAGACATGCTATATCCTCAAACACGGGAGCATAGCTGCTGAAAGGAAGATGCATATTTAAAAGACTTCCCCATTGCTCAAACATACTTGAGGGAGCACTCTCAGCTTTGTGCTGACCTGCAGCAGAGTGATAGGAGTGTTTTAATGAGCTGACAGGCAAGATGCCTTGTTGTCTGAAGCTGCATGCTGACAGGGATGACAGGTCATGTATATATGTCCTGGCGCTGATGGTAGAAAACCGTCCGCACTCAGACTCCGAGCAGGTGAATGTGCTGCCTGTTTCACTGTCAGATGAGGCACCGATCATCGTGGTGGACTTGTCAGGTCCAAACCTCGGGGATGCTGGATGCGACGTTGTTTTCTCCCGAGGAGTGAATAGTTTACCAATTTCCTCAAATGTGAGACATTGGGCCGATTCCAGGAACTTTGGTTGGATGAACCTTTTCTGGTAACGAGGCGGTGTGTGCTGGGACTGCTCTGCATCAATCTTAGTCAACAACTGCTTGTTTAAGAAAGAAGAAGAATCTTGAGGCTTTGTAGGACTTTTTAACCTCTCTTCACTGAAGCATTCTTTCTTAAATCCTGCTAACAGCATCCTCAAATCTCCCCACCGTTTAGGATCAGCTTTCACACATTTTGGGCTGTACAGATGTTTGTGCCAGCTGAGCGTCAGTGAGGCAGTGTCTGAATGAAGTGCACTACAGATGCTGCCGATTTCATAATACTCCAGCTCACTGTTTGGCACCTGCTGAACACTTGACAGACTGGCATCACCATAAAACTCCACACTTAACCTCTGCTGATCAGTACTCATCGGGTCGTGTTGTTTCTCTATTTCTGCATACTCAGCATCTGTGAGTGTTCTCTTGTCATCAAAGCAAAACGCTACATTGTCTGTCCCTTGCTCTGTTTTCTGTGGGGAGCTATCTCTCTGACACTTTGCATTCTGCCGCCTCACTCTGTAAAGGGCAACACAGACTCCTATCACCAGGATGGAGAATAGAGGAAGAATCACAGCTATGAGCCACAGAGGAGCGCTGCCCGGCGCCTGAGAGCATTGATTACGGCTCTCTGTCTTAGAGATGCAGATATCACAGGCATGCTCAGAAACATTATGTAAACAGATGCAGGACCTGTTGTGTACAGCAGGTCCAGAGAGACAACGCCTCCTGGCTGTGTCCTCCTCAAAGCAGAGCGAGGGGAGGCAGACACCCGGAGAGCTGCAGCTCGACTGAACAAGGGTCGAGCTCGGCCAGACGTCCACCATCACACTGAGTCCACTGACAGGCAGAGTGTATCCGCTCACATTGAGATACTGCACACATCCAGTGAACCCTGCCATAAAAAGAATGAAAACAGTTTCATCGGTGTTACTCAAAGGGCTAAAAAAACATGTCAGCCGACCATTTCATTTATACTTGTACTTGTACTTAGAGTGATCTACTTAAAGGAGAATTCCGGTCGATTTCAACACGTAGCTCTGTTGTTTGTAAATTTGGAGTGCTGTCAGTAGCAAGAAAAACTAAAAATCGATGCTGCCTACACCGTGTTATCCTCCTGCTAGCGTTAGCACCCAACAGGCTTTAACAGGTCAAGTTTTAAACGTGTTTTTAACATCTTAACATGTTCAAAATGTCATTAAAAGTCCCTACCCATGTGCAGTGATTCCTTCAGAGGGAACACAGCGAATCTGACTGGAATATTAGATTGTATGAGTTCGACAATCGACTAGTGTGGACTTGACCGGAAAACGGGAAATAAACAGAGCTATGTGCACTGGCTGGATTAACACAACTTTTATGTCTTTCTGTCACATCTACTGCAGTCAGATTCGCTGTGTTCCCTCCAAAGGAATCACTGCAGATGGGTAGGCACTTGTAATGACATTTTGAGCATGTTTAGAGGCTTAAAACACATTTAAAACTTGCCCTGTTTAAGCCTGTTGGGTGCTAACGCTAGCAGGAGGATAACACGGCGTAGGCAGCACCGATTGTTTTGGGGTTTTTTTGCTACCGACAGCACTCCAAATTTCCAAACAACAGAGCTACGTGTTGAAATTGACCGGAATTCTCCTTTAAAGAGCAAGGAAAACTTGGGTTTGGCCCCTTATTTAAGCAATTTGTTACAAGTTTATTATAGATTTAAAGAGAAAGAATTGAATATAGCACACACTCATGCTCTATTCCCACACAAAACAAATAATCCAACCTGATGAAACATCATGTATGAAGGGTAATAAGGCAATATGTTGCCATGTTAGAGCCATGTTATCAGCTGAGGTTGACCCTCTGAAATTGTTTTACTCTGGTGTATATGCTGCAAAGATTCCCTTTTTTCAGATATTGCTTCTATACTGTATCTGTCCACATCCCTCTACACATACACATGTAGTGTAATCTTGGCCTTGGTGATCTTGCATGTACTGTACTGTAGTTATGTGTCCAGGATGTATTCATTGCTGACTGAAAATAATACACTGTCATTTTGACTAATTATCTAGATTCAAACATTTTGTAGGTATTTTTATATCTGGTTCACACATTAACACCTGGTTTGTCAACAATGATTACTGTATATTTACCTGACTGTTGGAGTTTTAAATCACCTGTCAGAAGTGCACCAAAAATAATCTTTTCCACACTGACAGGATTGAGATCCATACTGCTGTCAGTGACGTTCAAGACTGATTTACTATCCAGAAGCAGAAAGGTAATCAGTCCGTTGCTGAACAAGGAGAGAACATGCCAGACCCCGTCAGCCACAGGAGAGTCCACAGTGAACTCTGTCTGCTGTCCTGACAGTGCGTCTTTGGAAATGTACACTGGCTTTCTGTCTTTTATCTGAATTAGACAGAAAGAACAAGCAATTTCACACTTCAAACATGAAACCAAGACGAGTAAATATGTGGATGAAGGCATTCCATACCAACCTTTAGCATAGTGTATCCTGTCTCTCCAACAACAAACAATAAAACTCCATTATCTTGGGTCTTGAACTTGATGTCAATCACTTTTTGGTCTCTGGTGTTTCCCTTTTTTTCATCATCCAGCAAGTCTTGTAACAGGTAGTC
Source organism: Sander vitreus (assembly GCF_031162955.1). Lineage (NCBI taxonomy): Eukaryota > Metazoa > Chordata > Actinopteri > Perciformes > Percidae > Sander > Sander vitreus. The sequence continues at coordinate 2,055,841 of NC_135857.1, forward strand.
TCTCTTGAATCGCTCCTTGATGACATACTCAATGTAGTCATTCCCATTAAATCGCAACACAAGCTTCTCTGACATTTCTATTCAAAAAAGACAGAGCATGAAAACAAATGTATTAAAGTTAAGATGAAAATCAAACAAAAATCACTCCTGTGTATTCAAAGGTATCTTTACCTTCAGCACAGTTGCTTCCAGTAAAATGGCTTTTGCACTCGCAAAGGTAGTCAGACCAAAGGTCATGGCACACGCCGCCGTTCTTACATGGGTTGCTATGACATGGGGATGGTGTTGTCCGAGGACACCTTTATAAAACAAAAATGAGTTACTAAGACAAATTTATCAAATGTAGACAGACAAAAGTAACAGAGATTTGTTTTCTGTATTATGCAAATAAGTTGATAATGTAGTTTTATAACATTCTTTTTATGTTTTTTATTAGATGGGGGCAGTAGAGAGGTGAGGGCCAATGAGTTGGGAGAGAGGGGGTATGTGACATGAAACTAAGGTCCCTTGCATGACTCGAAACAGGGACGCTGTGACCATGAGGTCAGCATCGAAAACCCCTACACCACCAAGACCAGGGCCTGAATTTTGCCATTGGCAGTTGAAAATTGAGTGATTCACTAGTTTTTGACACTCATTTCAACCAAGTCTGCCATTTCCTTGGATTTGAGCTCAAAATTGTGGTGGCACATTACTGGGGTTAAGAGGCCGGCTGAAGCAAGCAAGCAACAAAAATATAATAATAAAAATAGATGTTTTAATACCAAGTGGACAATTGGAGACAATGGCAAAGTTCTAAAATGAAGGACAAATGTACTAGCCTGACGTGGTCATACTCAGATTCTAGTCAGAGTCTGATTCTGCTCCATTGGGCTGTGATTGTGGGGCGTGTTTCAACTGAACCAGGAAAGAAAATGCCTCTGCACTCAATTGGATAGACCTACAACCAATCAGAGCAACGGAGTTGTAAATGAAAAAAAGGAAAATCCAAGGCACTCTTCTTCAAAATTATTTAAAAAGCCTTTATTTTACCGCCTATTTCATAATAGAAACTTTAAAAGACATATGGAGAAGCAACCCACGCGTAGCGGCACAGACAGCCTTCTTCAGGGTGTGACTTCAGGGTGCGCTCTTTGGTGACGTGGTTGATTCCGTTACTGTTGATCATCTGTCCATCATCGTATAAAGCCCGCCCTGACAATTTGATTGGTCCAAACAGCTCTGGTTCGAGCATAGTTGCTCCACAACGGATCAAGTCCAGACCGAACTTCCCGACCTCAAATGTTGTGGGCGGGACTAAGTTTGGCTGGCATCCAGGTCACAAATGTACTGCAGTGACTGCCGTGTGTATGGCTCAAAGAAAAGGAAGTAAATCCTTTTGTAATCAGGACTAAAAACCTAAAATTATTCATTCAAGTCATTAATTATATTAATTTCGTTAATAACTTGACAGCACTTGAATGTGTATTCTTAACAAAATGTTTGTGCATTTCCTGTATTTCACCTTCATGAGGCAAACAAAGAATCTAATAAAAAGCCTGTGTGGCTAGTGGATTTTTAAAATCCACCTGCCACGTTGGCTGGTGGCTCAAAAGGTAACTTCAGACCCTGATCAAGACGCCCTGATTATATAGTTTAACCTCACAGTTTATTATTATATTGGGAAAGTGAATTGTGTAGGCTATATTAAATGCTTACCTATCAAGGATGTTATATTTTGCAAGGGCCATTGAAGGTCTCAGCAGGATACCATTTACATGAATGTTACGAATACATCCAACAAAGTCATGGGTTTTTATCTGAGCCGGATGCAGTAAAATAGATTCAAATGTCCTTGTTCCTCCAAATGTCATATTACTGCCAACATCTAGTGTTCTGATTGTAGATGAATACAGAGAGAGGTAATTAATAGACAAAGATTAAACACAAGGTCAAAAACTGAAATTATGAACCGTGGGTAAGTAGTGATTATTATATCACTGCTACCTCTTTAAGCTACTGCCATCACTCTGTGAAAAACAAAATCCATTGTTCTCATCATCTGTGCAGTTGTCCACATGTAAAGAACCCATCTGTTAAATGCAAATAGTGCACATTAGTTTTTTTCAGATTGACTTCTCTCATTTCCAATTAAAAAATGCCATCTCATTAACCTTCTGTATGTGCTGACATAGTTCCAACTCACATTCCCAATCCTCCTGGCAGTGACACTGTGGAAATATCCATCTGCCACATGCTTGTTTGTCTGCAGCCTCACAGGTCCTGAGCCCAGGTCAAAGGAGAGATGCATGGCCCCATTCAATATCTCCAGTGCGAAGAACTCCCTGCTGGAGGATCCTCCAGGGTTGTACAAAAGCAGGGAGTTTCTCTGTACTGTTGCAAACTCTAGAGAGATTAAATTAATCCTGCGATCCAACGGGGGAAACTCCATGAACGACAGCTCCTCAAAGCCGTAACTGTGCTCCTCACAGTGGGCTCCACTCACTCCTAAAAAACAACAATATAGAAATATAGTGTTTGTACATTTTAATAAGTAAGTTGTTCTCATTTGTAGCTTGGAAAAGTTAGAGTATAGTTCATGAAATGTAAAGGAGTAATTTAAACATTTTGCAATTACACTCATTACTTGCAGAAGGTTAGATGAAGCAGCAGCTAAGCTGGCTCCGTCCAAAAGACAACAAAATCAATCAGCAGCACCTTAAAGGTTATTAATTACAACGGAAGTGCAAAATTGACAATGTGTAATTTTACAGGGGGTTATGTGCTGGACTATTTCTTGGACAGGCACAGGTAGAAGAGAGCTAGTTTGTATGAGAGGTTGTTTTGTGCGGAGGGTGTGTTTAAATGTGTGGAAAAAGGAGTTCAATTTCAGACATTATCTCTTGGAATGCACTCATAGTGAAAAGTGATAGAAATCGTGTGGAAAGAATGAAAAAAGAGACCTCGGTAAAGCTATTCAACCATCTGACAATCACTTCTAAAGGAGTATACTGTCTCCACATGTTGCCTAGCAAAGGCTCCAGGGCAAAAAAAGAATCTGGCACATAAACAAAATATAACGGATTAATAACAGGCTTTATGATTTTGTTTGATTTTGTTACCTTAGAACAGAGTCAGGCCAGCGGTTTTCCCATTTCAACTCTTTGTGCTAAGCTAACCTAACCAGTTGCTGACAGATATGAGAGTGGTATCAATCTTCTTATCTAACTTTCCGCAAATAAACATAAACTTTTGCTTTAAAGCTCCTTCTTTATGCATTATTCTTACCAAAGGGACAATGACAAGAGAAGCCTGTCTGTGAATTGATGCAGCTGCCCTGAGCACAAGGGGTCGATTTACAGTGGTCTATGAACTGCTCACACATTTGCCCTAGAAAAAACAAACAGATAAAGACCAGACTTTGAAGAGATTCTGGAATCTATTCATCAGTGTAATAATGTAATTTTGGTAACACTTTATAATAAAAGTACATGAATCATCAAGAATTCATGCATGACTTCATGCATGAAAAGCATGAATTCAGTCATGTACTTCATGAACTATCAGTAATGTACAATGATTAATTGTATCTCATTCATGACTTAATGCAGGAAATATAGATTAATCCATGCATCAATTAAGGTATTTTAGGCTAAAGAAACTGAATTGTAGTGTTGTAATCATGATTAACTAAACATTACTCCTTCATTACTTCATCATGTTTGTGGCCCTTCAAATAAAGTGCTGACCTGGTCCATCTTTAACATAAAAAAAATAAGATGATTAATGGTGGCATATGCAGCAATCACCTTTGTGACCCCTCAAATTAAAAAAATGTCAAGACATTTCTGGTGTTCAGACACTTGGAAGTTAGTAAAAAGTAAAATTCATAAATATCCTACTTGAGTGAGCATTGTTCTCATGCATTACTGTTTAAGTGTCTCTGCAGTATACTGTATTTTGTGTCAATGTAGTGACCTCAGTATCATTTTGCCAACCCACTCCTTTAATTCTTAATACATTTAATTTCATGCCACCATTAATCATATCTTATTTATCAATGGGAAAGATGGACCAGGTCAGCACTTTATTTGAAGGGCCACAAACACAATGAAGTAATAAAGAAGTAAGGTTTAGTTAATCATGATTACAACACTACAATTCTTCAGAACATATGTGCACTGATGTGACTAGTCAGTTTTTTTTAAAGAAGACATGACCATCATTAATAAATAAAAAATCATGATGACTCTAACACCTTAATTGATGCATTCATTAACGTATTGTTCCTGCATTGAGTCATGCATAAGATACTATTAATCCTTGTACATTACTAATATTTCATGTACTACATGAATTAATTCATGCTTTTTCATGCATGAAGTCATGCATGAATTCATGATAATTCATGTACCATTATTATACGAAGTGTTACCATCATTTTTTTTAAATACACCAAATTCTACCCTCAAATCCAGGCACACAGTGACAGTGATATCCATCCTGAGTGGGAATACATGTTCCTCCGTTTTGGCACTTCACCTTCAGGCATTCATCTACATCAGCAGAGCAGAAAGAGCCAGAGAAGCCACTCTGACAGTGACAGTAGAAACTTCCTGGAGCATTCACACATGTGCCTTTATTCTCGCAGGGATTCACCTCACATTCGTCAATGTCGTCTTCACACAGTGTCCCGGTGAAGCCGGCAAGACAGGTACAATTAAAAATCTCTTTCTGCGGTGACACAAAGATGACCGCCGAGCTTTCCAGGACAGCTACATCCTGACTGATGTAAGTGTTTTTGTTGCACGTCGCCCCATTTCGACAAGGGCTGGTGAGACATGGATCACTCGTGATGTGAGAAATCGTCACATTGCTCTGAGCCTCCAGTAATTTCTTATGGCCTGCAGAGATACCAATGGCCACCTCTTTGCTAAGATATTGACCGTTGTAGTTTTTCACCGCAGCCAATAGAAGGATTTCACTACCAATATGTTTGATTCCAAATACATGAGTCTTAGAGGCCTGTAGGTTAAACAGACTGTCCAGAGCTTTCACAAACCGCAAATACTTATTAGACATAAACTCCTCCATTGACGATGATGACACATAGAACAATATGCAGCTGTCTATAGAAGCATTCGTGAAACCTTTGTAGGTTACATAGATGCTGTTGTTGACTGGGAAGTGAAGCTGGTCTGTAGCTTCGATAGTGATGTTGATTGTAGCCTCGCCTTGAAAAGGAGACGACCACAGCTCACATGTGCCATTAGATATTGTAAACATATTAAGTGGTCCACTTTTGATGGCGCAGCTGAATGTATCCAACTCATCCTGATCCTCAGGATGGACATTTCCAATCATGCCTCCTTGGAAGGAACTGCCAAAGTATTTCACCTCAATGAAGATATTTCTAGGCTGTGAAGGGTTATCGTTTTCATCCACAATCTTGATGTGGATCATTGTTGTGGATGACAGCGGAGGGATCCCTGCATCCCTGACAGCCACCAGGACTCGATATGCAGAGATTTGTTCCCGGTCAATAGTCTGTGTGGTGAATAAAACTCCATCAGGAGTCAGTAAAAAAACACTACCTTTTGAAGGATTTACCAACCAGTAAGTAAAAGGGCCCTGGTTTGGAGGCAAATCAGAATCAGATGCATTTAATCTGGCAACCATTGTGCCTTGAGGCTGATTTTCCTTCACTTGAGCCTCAGTAATTGTGAGTTTGGGAACGATGTCGTTAACGTCGCCAATAACCACTATGACATTAGTAGTCCCAGTGGCTGGTGGAAAGCCATTATCAGTGGCTGTAACAGTCAGATTATAAACTGGCCACAGTTCTCTGTCAAGTGGAGAATGTACTGAAATAACACCACTGGATGGATCAATGGCAAAAGAGAAGTTTGTGTTTCCATTTGTAATACTGAAGAAGAAACGATTCCAGTCCAAGATGGAGTCCTCATCCAGAGCACTAACAGTTACCACAGTTGTCCCAACGGGGCTGTCTTCTGCAACATTGGCCAAATAAAGTGCATAAGTGAAAACAGGTGCATCGTTCGTGTCAATCACCCTGATGTGGACCAAGGTCTCGTCCACATCCATGCCAGTGATAACGCCAGAGTTCTTCGCCAAAACTTTTAAAACTATGTGACTGTTGCCTTGTTTTCTCAAACTGACTGTTGTGTATATTTCTCCAGAAAGTTTGTCAATTTCAAACCCCATATATTTGTTCTGACCAAACATCAGGTAAAACACCTGACCTTCAGAGCCTTGGTCATAATCTGTAGCTATTACTTTTCCAATCCTAGTTCCAACAGGTACATTTTTAAATACAGAAAAGTTAAATTCTTTTTTCCTGAATGTAGGTGTGAACTCGTTGACATCTAAGATTTGGATGACAATGTGTGCCAAACTAAATAAAGTATGGCCACCAATGTTTGAAGCTTTGATTGTAATATCAAAGATCTGCTCTCGCTCATAATCAAACACATCCAATGTGGTGATAGTGCCATTTCTTGAATCAATTGCAAATTTATCCACATGGCCAGCAATGAGAGAATAGGATATTTGTGCACCTGAATCAGCATCTGCAGCCTTCACAACTAGAACGTTTGTTCCAATTTCTGAGTTTTCAGGCACTGACGTGGTGTATTCTGAGGATGAAAAGACTGGAGGATTGTCATTTACATCCATAACTACCACTGAAACATTTAACATGCCAGTTTTAGAGACCCAGCCTCCATCCAGGGCTTTGATTTGGACATGATAATTCATTTCTTTTTCAAAGTCAAGCTCTTTGATCAGTGTTAGTAGCCCAGATTTATCTCCTACAGAGAATGGTAAATATTGATTTTCTGCGGTAATGCGGTACACAATGGCACCGTTGGGACCATAATCCCTATCTTCTGCTTGAATTCTCCCAATAACAGATCCTACCGGCAAGTCCTCGGGGACAGAGAAAATGACATCCGGCTCTCTAAAGCTTGGAGAAAATTGATTCCTCCCAGTTATTTCAAAAGTGATTTCAGTCTGTGATGACAAAGGGGGGAAGCCCTGATCTTTTGCAAGAACTAATAAAGTGAAAAACAAATGTATGCTCTCCACCAAACTTTGAGTTAACATTACTTTTCCATTGTCTGTTTGGATCCAGAAGAAATCAGATGCATTACCTCCATTCACAACATATTCAATACCAACGCTGATGTTACTGACATCCTGATCTATTGCTGTAAACTGGACTACCTCAGTACCAACAGCCATGTGATAGGGGATAGCAATCAGAGGCTGGAGAGGTAAAAACTTTGGTGGGTGGTAGTTATATGGTTCTAATCTTACTGTGACAGTGGTTTCACTGTACAGAGGAACACTGCCACAATCAAATGCAATGACTGTAAACTGGTAGATTTCAAATGCAGGATTATGTAACAGCAGTGGCTGCTTCGTATAGATCTCACCAGAGGAACCGTTCACCCAAAACTGCTCATTTGGAGGTTCAATAACATACAAAATCTCACGGTTTTGCCCCATGTCTGCATCTGTAGCAAGAACCTGCAGAACAAACACCTCTTTATCTTTTGTTTCAGGGAGGACAACGCTGTAAAAATGATCAGAAAATACTGGTCTATTATCATTGACATCTGCTATGACTATAGTAACGTCGGTGCTGATGCTCCATGCTGAATCGTTTGCATTTACTTTCAAGATATAATGATCCTGCATCTCTCTGTCCAGAAGTCTTCCAACCATGATGCAGCCAGTGGTGAAGTCAATATTAAATGGCATTTCATCAATTTGGTCAAGTATGGAGTAATTAATTACTGCATTGGCACCAGTATCATCATCAGTTACGGTGACTTGTATAACCGTGTGTCCAACAGGGGAATCCTCAGCTACCTCTGTAAGGAAAATCTGTGAAAAACGAGGTGCGTTGTCATTTCTGTCTAAAACAACTACAATAATGGTTGCTGTGTCTTTATGAAGAGGGTTATTTAGCTCTGCAGCTTCAATTGTTAAATTATATTCAGGACTATTTTCTCTGTCTAAACTTGCAGTGGTGCTCAATAAACCATTCTCAGGGTCAATTGTGAAAAACCTATCAGTGTTTCCTTCTGTTATATTGTACTGCACTGTGCCATAGCTGCCTGAATCAGCGTCAATGGCGAGAACATCACAAACCCAGGATGGCGGGGAGTTCTCAAACACCTCACACCTGTAATCAGCTTGGGTGAACTGAGGGAAGTGATCATTTACATCACTGATGTTTATGTGAATTTCTGCAAATGATGAGAAAGGAGGCGAGCCAGAATCTCTGGCTTCTATCAACAAAGTAAACTCCTTTTTGTTCTCATAATCCAGAGGGTTCTCCACTGTCAACACTCCACTCAATTGCTCCACATGAAACATGTCTTCAAAGTTTCCAGAAGCTAAATAAAAAGAGACAGGTTCAGCCCTGATGCTCGCTGCGGAGACAACTGCCACTAATGTTCCCACTGGCTCATCCTCAGAGAGGGAATCACTCAGAACATCCACATTCATCTCTGGAAACTCAGAGAAGTTCTGAAACCGGATACTGATCGTAGTGATGTCAAATTTAGGATTTTCTCCAGCATCTTCCACATGTACATTGACAATGATATCTTTCATTCCCTGAAGAGCACTTGAAGCGAATACAGTGCCGCTGTCTGGATGGATGGAAAACAGAGCTGAACTTTGTCCATATAGCGAATAATGCAGTTCTGCGTTCATCTCAGTATCTCCATCTGTTGCGCTTACTACACAAACGACTGAACCTGTAGGAACAAAAACAAAATAAAACTCTCAATCCTATCGTCCATGTTATCCAGGATGAAATATTTAAAGGAACACGGCGACTTATTTGGACTTTAGCTTATTCACCGTAACCCCCAGAGTTAGATAAGTCCATACATACCCTTCTCATCTCCGTGCGTGTCGTAACTCTTTCCGACGGCTCCTCACTTATTGGGAGCAGTAGGCTAGTTGGAACCAATCACCTTCAGGATCCGTGCTAGGCTAAGCTACCGGAGGAGCCGTCAGAAAGAGCTACAACGCGCATGGAGATGAGAAGGGTATGTATGGACTAATCTAAATCTGGGGGTTACGGTGAATAAGCTAAAGTCCCAATAAGTCGCCGTGTTCCTTTAACTATCAAGTGGAAGTAAATGGTCTCACCTGGAGCCATCTCAGTGGGCACATAGGCCACATAGGGGCTGTTCATAAACTGGGGCCAGTGGTCGTTAATATCTCCAATGAGAACAGTAACAAGCACTGAGCTTGACAGAGGCTGAGTGGGATGCTCATCACTGCCAATCACTATCAACCTGTAAATGGCTACTGTCTCCCTGTCCAGGACATCGGTTGTAAACAGCTCTCCAGATGTTTCTTCAATGGCGAAAGGCACATCAAGGTTCTCCATGGAATACCTAAACAACGATAAAGTATGAATGAACATAATCTATATAGAATCCAAGTTGCTCTTATGCAGCATTTTCAGCAAATACAGAATAAAGACAAATGTGTAAGAAATGATATGATTATAGACAGTACTTCTTGACATTGCTCTCAATTTTGAGTGACATTTTACCTTATTTCCCCGCTGACACCCTCATCATTGTCAGATGCCGTTATCATGGCAAACACAGTGCCTGTGGGACTGTCCTCAGACACTATGGTGTTGTAGACTACCTCAGTAAACTCTGGACGGTTATCATTGACATCATCTACTATGACATGTATGGTTAGAGTTCCTGTTAGAGGCGGCAATCCTGCAAATGACAAAGTAAATAGTGGTTAATCAAACAGTTTGAAGTGACATTACACTGACAGTAAAACGATTACAGAATATCATATTGTAAAGCGATCATATTTAGCTTTGGCCTGAATCACCTGAATCAACAGCAATGATGGTAACCAAGTACAATGATTCCCTCTCTCTGTCCAGACTGTGTAAAATTTGGAACATGCCACTGGGAGTGATGGAGAACAAACCATCACTATTTTCTTTCTGTATGAAATAGGTAAGCTGGCTGTTGACGCCTAAATCTTCATCCAAAGCTGATACCTGGTTGAAAAAGACAAACAATCGAGAAATAACATAAAAATATTCTGTAGTCAACATTCACTGAAGTCTTCGGTTAATAAAGAGCCAGTAGCACCTGGAGTGGTAGCTGAGCGGGGTCCTCCTCATTCTCCATTACATGTATGGTCAGTGTTTGTGGAGTAAAGAGGGGTGCAAAGTCGTTGACATCCAACACTGTGACGCTGATAGCAGCAGTAGCAGATCTGTGTTTATTCCCCTGATCCACAGCTGTTAGGGTTAAGGTATAGTTTGAATCTCTCTCCCTGTCCAGTTTGTCCATGACTGTGATGACACCTCGAACTGCATCTACCACAAAAGGTCTGGTCTGGGTCAATATGTATCGCACTTGTCCATTTGTCCCAATGTCTCGATCAAGAGCCTGAACCTGACACAGACTCGTTCCTCTGGGGATATCCTCACTGATTGTCAAGCTGTAGGTGCTTTGAGAGAACTCAGGGTCATGGTCATTAGTATCCTCAACGTGCACCGTGAGATTCATAATGGTAGCCATCCTGGGTGAGCCTTTATCAGTGGCTGTTACAGTAATAGTCAGGGTGTCTACCTGTTCCCTGTCCAATTCCTCCTCCAGGTATATTTTGCCACTCCTGTTATCAATGCTAAACACACCACCAGAAGTGTTGTTTAAATAATATAAAACTTCCCCGTTGGATCCAGTGTCTTCATCCACAGCATGAACAGTCATTATAACAGAATGAAGTGCAGTGTCCTCTGGTATACTGACTATTTTTCCTGACACAAACAATGGAGCATTGTCATTGACATCATCAACCACCACACTGACATGCGCTGTGCCGGTGATCTGTAAAGACACAGGCTGGACACAGTCATTGGCTGTCACAGTCAGATTGTACAAGGGTTGTCTCTCTCTGTCTAACTCTGTGTTCAGGCATAAACTACCAGCTGTGTTTATGAAGAAAACTTCCTCTTTATCTCCACCGGCCACTCTTAGCTTCAAGTCTCCATTGTCCCCTGGCAGAGAGGAAAAGATAATACATGACGTTATCACAAATTATGGAATGTCCTTCTCATAATGGCTTGGTGTACTACATATAAATCAGGGAACAAAACGTTGCACTTTGTACATGACACACCGAAACACCTATTTGCTGCTAAGCATGCTAAGAATATACTTTAATCAACTACTCATTTGCTATAAAAGAAAAAGAGGCTAAGAATAGGAATTAACTGGCAAGTGTGAAAGAAAGGCTCTGCCAACAGACCACTGGCAGATGTTTTTGAAGTAAGGACTTTTTCTTTTTTAAAGGTGCAGACTTTAGCCTCCAACTAAACTTAAGATTTAGATTTTCAGGCATTTTCACAATCAAATAAATAAATAAATAAACAAACAAACACAAAGATAAATATTTTTTGATTGGACTTCCCAAATGTGACATGTCAGCTAAACTATTGTTCATGTTGTTGGCTTCACCACAAAAGACTAAACAACAAGGGCACTGATGAGGGCAAGCAACCGGGACAAAGTATCAACAAATGAATACGGTAAAAAGAAAAGAAAGAGGAAGTAAAATAAAATAAAATGGAAAAAGGGCTGGATCAAAGTAAGCTGTGCATTCAGTATCCTAATTGGATTTGGCAAAAAAGACTTGCTGTACACACAGATCAGTAGGGCATGACTTAGTACCAACGTACCCGTATTAAAAGGTGCTTTTAGCTGTATTTAAATTCTACATAGTGAATTATTTCCCCAACAATGCTTATTGAACATGTAGATGCTGTTTTAGATAGGTAAGGTGCATTAAACAGCCTGTGGCACAGACAGACCTGTACCAGATGGGAGGCCAGTTTCTCAGTCATGGCCGCTAGAGGGAGTCATTGGCAAACACTGACTACTTGGTTCCTACTGTATGAGACAAACAAAACTCACCTGGACATTAGAAAACTTTGCAAACTACATATCTGCATATCCAAAACTTTTTCCTAGCCATCGACAAATATTTCTTTTTTACAACAATGTTTTTTAATCACTGTTGCTGTGCAAAATGTTGATCCTTTTAGGTTTTCTTTTTGACTGTTAATTATGTTTGGCATTGCATGTTGTTGACACCTTTGATCAATGATAATTTCCTTGTTTTCTGAAGATGCATTTATGGTCGCATATATGTACAGTATATGTATGCATGCAGCCAATGGCTGTTCAGTTTGGTCACCTGCTGCAGATAGCCATCATTTTAAGATTGTGATGTTTGTTGGTGCTGCTTTGTGTCTAAAGAACATCAGATTCTGATTGATTGAAATGATGCACAGCAGCACTGAATAAAAAACAAACATTGTGGGAGCAAAGAACAGTGTGTGGATTCTACTCTGCCTTTAAATGCCACAAAGGCCATACAAATGTGACATCTGCTGAATGTTGGGTAAATGTTATATTTCAATTGAACTTTTGCACTTACCATCATCTTTATCTGACACATTTAAAAACAGGAAGCAAGTGCCAACCCGTGCGTCTTCCAGCAATGACGCAGAAAAGGCATCCTGACTGAAAACAGGGGGGTTGTCGTTTACATCTAACACATTGAAGTACACCCTGACACTGGAAACCTGTGAATCCCCCTGCTGCACCACCACAGTGAGTATGTAGAATCTTTGTGCTTCGAAATCCAGGCTGCGGGACAATAGGAACTCCCCTGAGAAGGGGCTGAGGAGGAACAGGTTCTCTCCGTCATCCTCCTGCACTGAGTATGTGATAGGCGTGAGACTGTCAAACACTGTTTCCACCTTTCCCACGACTGTTCCTGTCAACACACGGATAATGCACAATCACTGAATGATCTAGTGACTGTAAAATGAAAAGAATACATTTGGCAACATTATTGTCAAAAACAGAAGGACCTAAACTATCCTAAATATTAAAAATGAGGATAGTATGTACAATCACAAGTCAAATAATTACAGAATATTTAAAAAAAAAAGTGTCATGTAATAGTCTGTTAAAAATTAAGTTAATTAACATTATGTATTTGTGCCTAATTTACATGGGGAAAGGCCTCACTGCACAGAGAACTAACCTGGTAGTGTGTCTTCTTTCACTTCAAATGAATAAACCGTTTTGGAGAAAGCCATCTGTGTTCCCCATCTGTTCTGGGAGTGTAAGCCAACTGTGCCATGCTTGGGCACAGCATTAATAGATGTATAATACCAGGAGGGACCTAAGACGATATCTGCAAACTGTCCCTCGATGCTCCTATTCTCTGTATTTCCAGATAAAGGTGCATGAGAGGATGTAGTATTAAACACCTGAGGAACCATGGGAAAAAGAAATAAATCACTCTTGCTTACTTGAGTCTTCAAAGTCTTCTAAGTTTCAATGTGAGTTGAGCATGTTAAGTCTTATTTTCTTGTCTAAATGAAATGTGCATACAACTTAAATGATAGCCAGAGATACGTTATTGTTCCAGAGGGAGATTTGTTTTTACAGTCTGTACAAATTACACACATTTAAATGCACTATGAGCTGGTAAATTATTAAAATATCAAATGCGATTAATTTGTTTAAACACAAGTTTTAATCAGTTGTCTCTCACTGGTGCAACATATGAGCTAACAGGCCAACTTACCAGAAAATGAAACAATAAAATTGTATATTTTCTGCAGTGTCGAGTAGAGTCCATCATAAAGTTTGCTTCCTAAGTGCAGTCCTCATATTTGCAAAATGGAGTGAGAAAAGAAGATCCTAAGCAAAACAAAACTCCTGGAAACGGCACAGCATTGCTTTCACACAAGACCAACAAATGGAAAACTATAAAAGCTGTATCCATAGTGATTACTCAATCTTCTGATCTTGTAATCCTGACTGACACACCCCTTTGACATCACTCTATGCAAATCCTGAAGGGGAAAAAAACAACAATTTTAAAGCTCCAAAATGCAGCAGATTGAAAGTTTGTTGTTGTTATATGTATATCAAAAGAAGCATGCCAGGCAATATTTAAATAAATTAGTCCACATGTCCTTGCTTTCTTTATAAAATGAATTTTGTGGAGTAAAAAAATAAAAGATACATTACCATGCATTACTGAATCAGTCTGTTTTATATTCTCTCCATGGATTTTGCTATTGAAGTTCCTGGATGTGGAGATGAAATGCACTCTTTGAACAGTTGTCTCCTCTAAAGTAACCTAGAGGGAGCCTTTCTTTCTGTCTGTCTGACAGGGAATTCATTCAAAGACTGCAAAGCATCCATTCAATGCGTGAAAGGAGTGGAGAGAAAAGAAAACTGCTGCTCTAAAACACAGGTTTGAAAAGAGAGCTGACATGACACTGTGGCACAGAATGTTAAAGCTGAACTTATATTAACAGATTGTTAGTGTACCAACATAACTATAACGGTTTCCTGGAGCAATTGTACATAATTAATTAGAGTATGTGACTAGCATTGCCAAAACAGTTTCTCTTTGATTTTCAAACTGAACTCACTGCATCTTATGGGATTGCATTTATGGTTTACTGAACTACTGTTACTATAACTCATAATATAACTGGTACACCGGGGAACAGGACCACTATCATCACTGCTTTCCCCCTCAATACAAACAACTGTTGTAATCTTAATGTTAACTAAATGCAGGAACACAGAGGCTAAAAGCCTGTTTCTGTGTAAGAGCCGCTAAAAGGAAACCACTGTGGCTTCATTAATATTTGCAAACACTTGTGAGAGGACAGTTCTTTGTATGGCAAAGGTCAACAGTGCTGAGAAAAGTCTGATAAATGGACATGTGAACCCCCTTTAAGTGACTGTGAGGCCACTGTGACTGTGAGACAGTCTCCAATTACACGCAGAGGAAACTCTATCCCAGTAAAGGATCACAAAAGGTCCCTGCCTGGACTGACTGGGGTAGTGCACACAAAAACCACAAAAAGAGCTTTTCTCTAGACACCGGTGAGACTAGGATACGCACAACTCAGACAACTCAGTTATTGTCAGCCTTCTCAGTGCACATGACAATGACCATGGTCCAGTGATTGATGATTTTGTTGCCTGGTGTGAGAATGCTTTCCTTCATCTAAACATTACAAAAACTAAGGATATGTCCATTGATCTCAGACGTCATCCCAATGTCCCCTGTAGTAGTGTTATCAAGGGCCAGGACATAGACATGGTGCCATATTACAAATATCTGGGCACCTTGATTGACAACCGGCTTAAATTCGAACTGAGCACTGTTTCAGTGTGCAAGAGAGGCCAACAAAGACTCTTTGCACTCAGGAAACATGAATGACTTTGTTCTACAGAGCTTTTCTTCAGAGTCTGTCCTGACATTTTCTATCATCTGCTAGCCTCACCATCAAGGATAACAATGTGCTTTTAAAAATTGTGAATGTACAGTACACTAACAAGTATTTGTACTTTGTTACATTACAACACTGGTTTGGGACAAACCTAAATTGTGAAATGAAAAAGAACTAGTAGAAGCTCATGTGAAGCCGTATTTAGCCAACAGTTCAGGTACAGTACATGAGCCATAGAAACAGGCAGGTGTATTGGTCTCGCTGAAAAGAAAATACTTTGTCTGCTGAATGATTTAGGTGAGTCAATTTCATGTTTTATTGCTCATTATAATATTATTTATAGCCTATTTGCTTTAGTAAATTGTCCTTAGTTTCTGTTTGGTTCTTCTGGATGAATGACAGACTGTAGAAAATAAGTCTATGATGAATGATTTTAAGAAATGTGAGCGGTTTTGGAAGGCAACCTTTTGTTTGGCTGATTTCATGCCAAGACAAAGTTCTTTGTTTTACAATGTACGGTATGAAGGTATGTTCATGTCTGACCACTGTCTCACCACTGCAACACTTCTTTGTGTGTGTCCTATAAGTCCATGTGGGCTGGCCACTACATGTGACACAATACCTATAGTTTAAACTTTTAACTGCCTATACTGTACAGTTTACTTAATTGTGGCGCCACCTTCTGGTGGCCACCTTAAGGTTCTACAAACCACAGTACAATAAACAACCAGAGATTACACTCACTTTTTAAGGCTATGGACCTTTTTCACAGCAGACATTTTGACTTGTCATAGTAAGAAAAGCACAGCTGAAATTGATAACCTTAACAATGGCTCAGTTCCATCAAGTGTCCCAGTGAGCTATTTCAGTGAGTCAGCATGCCCAATACCAGGGCCTCTCCTAAGTGGAATGCAGCCATCATTAATGGTTTTGAATACACCTGTGCTTTTCCTACTATGACATGTCAACATGTCTGCCGTGAAAAAGGTCTCAACCGTCGAAGCCTAGCACAAGATAGGATACAAATCAGGCAGTTGAATAACACACATATTCTTTGTACCTCATACAGGTGCTGGTCATATAATTAGAATATCATGAAAAAGTTGATTTATTTCAGTAATTCCATTCAAAAAGTGAAATTTGTATATCATATTCATTCATCACACACAGTGTGATACATTTCAAATGTTTATTTCTTTTAATTGTGATGATAACTGACAACTAATGAAAATCCCAAATTCAGTATCGCCGAAAATTAGATTACTTAAGACCAATACAAAAAAGGATTTTTAGAAATGTTGGCCAACTGAAAAGTATGAACATGAAAAGTATGAGAATATACAGCACTCAATACTTAGTTGGGGCTCCTTTTGCCTGAATGACTGTAGCAATGCGGCGTGGCATGGAGTGGATCAGTCTGTGGCACTGCTCAGGTGTTATGAGAGCCCAGGTTGCTCTGATAGTGGCCTTCAGCTCTTCTGCATTGTTGGGTCTGGCGTATTGCATCATCCTCTTCACAATACCCCATAGATTTTCTACAGGGTTAAGATCAGGCAAGTTTGCTGGCCGATTAAGAACAGGGATACCATGGTCCTTAAACCAGGTACTGGTAGCTTTGGCACTGTGTGCAGGTGCCAAGTCCTGTTGGAAAATGAAATCTGCATCTCCATAAAGTTGGTCAGCAGCAGGAAGCATGAAGTGCTCTAAAACTTCCTGGTAGACGGCTGCGTTGATCCTGGACCTCAGAAAACACAGTGGACCAACACCAGCAGATGACATGGCACCCCAAACCATCACTGACTGTGGAAACTTTACACTGGACTTCAAGCAACGTGGATTATGTGCCTCTCCTCTCTTCCTCCAGACTCTGGGACCTTGATTTCCAAAGGAAATGCAAAATGTACTTTCATCAGAGAACATAACGTTGGACCACTCAGCAGCAGTCCAGTCCCTTTTTGTCTTTAGCCCAGGCGAGACGCTTTCTGACGCTGTGTCTTGTTCAAGAGTGGCTTGACACAAGGAATGCGACAGCTGAAACCCAGGTCTTGCATCCGTCTGTGCGTGATGGTTCTTGAAGCACTGACTCCAGCTGCAGTCCACTCTTTGTTTATCTCCCCACATTTCTGAATGGGTTTTGTTTCACCATCCTCTCCAGGATGCGGTTATCCCTATTGCTTGTACACTTTATTTCTACCACATCTTTTCCTTCCCTTCACCTCTCTATTAATGTGCTTGGACACAGAGCTCTGTGAACAGCCAGCCTCTTTAGCAATGACCTTTTGTGTCTTGCCTTCCTTGTGCAAGGTGTCAATGGCTGTCTTTTGGACAGCTGTCCAGTCAACAGTCTTCCCCATGATTGTGTAGCCTACAGAACTAGACTGAGGGACCATTTAAATGCCTTTGCAGGTGTTTTGAGTTAATCAGCTGATTAGAGTGTGGTACCAGGTGTCTTCAATATTGAACCTTGTCACAATATTCTAATTTTCTGAGATACTGAATTTGGGTTTTCATTAGTTGTCAGTTCTAATCATCAAAATTAAAAGAAATAAACACTTGAAATATATCAGTCTGTGTGGAATGAATGTATACATTATACAAGTTTCACGTTTTTAATGGAATTACTGAAATAAATCAACTTTTTCATGATATTCTAATTATATGACCAGCACCTGTACTGTTAACTTCTGCACATTCCCAAAACATTTAGAGCAGGGGTGTCAAACTAATTTTAGATCATGGGCCACATACCCCTAATTTGATCTCAAGTGGGTCAGACCAGTAAACCACTCCAGAAAGATCAGAAACTTCATCTGTCACTGAGTTTCTTGTCAGCTTGATTTTGGCAAACACAAGTTGCTTCTGCTACGACAGCGTTCTAAGGTCATTGTAAGAAAAGAAATAATGTTACGGAGCCGGGAGAGACGGGTATTATTCTGAGAAAAAGCATAGAATTTCGAAGATTAAAGCTGTAAATTTACAAAAAAAGAACTCGGATATTCTCTGAGATTTAAGTGGTAAATTTGGAATTGGAATTAATTACATCTCTGCAATTTTCACACTTTGCAAAAACATCCAGGGGGCCTGATTGGATGCTTTGGCGGGCCAGTTCCGGCCCACAGACCGTATGTTTGACACCCCTGATTTAGAGCTTTAATATAATAAAACTGCAAAATATATTGCAGTTTTTTTAATATAAATATGTTGTCACATTTTGATTGTACGTTATTCTATTTTATATTTGTTTCTTGACCTTTGCAGTCCTTGCTTTTTATTTTCTCTGTTTATTGTTATGCTGCAAAACACCAAGGTAAATTTCTATGTGAAAACCTACTTGGCACACTTATCGAAATCAGACATGAGGCCGTTTTTGGAACTAATAAACTACGTAAAAGCTCATCGTTGTAGTACGAAGTTTGAGTTCATATGTTGCTGCTGGCCATTACCCGAGTCCAACTATATGTTAATCCAAAGGCAGCTTCATTTCAGACAACGAATCAGAAACTGAGTAAAAATCGGGTTACCATTTAGTCCTCATTTCCAGTTTAGAATAGCTTTTCTACTATACTGTTGAAGTATACTGTAATATGACAGCAGAAATGAGAACAGGAAGCAGTTGCGTATTGTGCTGCACTTATTCACTTGTGCAGCCACCAGCTATTATTTTCAAATGAAAAATCTCAACCCCCCAGAGTGTTTGAATTATTTATGTGTTGACGTGAACAGCTACATGCTCTACACATTGGATCTTTGATAATTGACAGGTAGCCTTGGGAGATGTTAAGATAACTAAAATTAGAAGAAAAAACAAACTTCTTAAAAAAAAACGACCTTTATTGAAGACATTCTTAAATGTCAACAGCTGTTTTTTGATATTAGAGTGGTATTCAAAGAACAATAAAAAGACATCGGTACAGCACATAAAAAAAATATTTTTCAAATGAAGAAAAAATACACTACCAACTCAGAAATCTCATTTTTGAGTTGTAACACCTAAAGACTAGTTTCTTTCATTTCGATGTTTAGTCCTCCTAATATGGCAGGGGATAAAGAACTACCACTAGAAAATCTCAAACTTAAGATATGTAGTGTTAACTTTACAAAAAAAAGAAAAAATAACACTGTACATCTTAAAAACATTAAATATACACATGTTGTTGTCGGTCTGACTCATATTTCAAGATGGTGTATGGAGTATATTAGGGTTATATGGCATAAACAAAACTTCAGGTCCCATGCCTAGGCAATCTATTCATCGTCGCCATCATCGTCGCCATCTTCCTCTTCATCGTCGCCGTCATCATCGTCTGCTGCAGCAGCAGATGCCGTTTCCACTGTGCCCTTAGTACGGTAAGCAACAATATCCTGTAGAGAGCCCAACAAAGTGTTTTTAGCAATAGAGAGACCTACTCTTTTACATGCTTCAACGTAAAATAAAACCTTGAAAACAAAAAAATGTGATTTTTACATGTTTACAAAAACAGCTTTGTCTATTTACCTTGTCGTATTTCTCCTTCAACTTGGCAGCCTTCCTCTCATACGGCTGCTTGTTCTCTGCTGATGAGCTGTTCCACATCTCTCCCAACTTCTTTGCCGTGTCCCCAATCGTAAGTCCAGGATGCTCACTTTTTACCTTGGGGCGAAAGTCTGCACAGAATATGAAGAATGCAGACCTGTGGGGAAAAATGTTTCAGATAAGATATCATAATCTACTTGACACTTAAGTGTCATGAAAAAATGGTGTGGAGCAAGTTGATTATGATACATACGGTGGTCTCTTGGGGGCATTGGGGTCCTTGAATCGCTTCCTCTTCTGGCCCTTGGGGGGATCATAATTCTTCATTTCCCTCTCATAACGCACCTTGTCTTGTTTGGCCATATCTTCAAAATTGCCTCTTTCTTTCTGTGACATTGTCTTTGGGAAGACGAAAACAGTTTCAAACAATCTTGAAGACATACACTTCTTGAAAGAAAATATATGATTCAGAGAATAAAAAATGAAGATTCAGATATTGAGTTATTTATTTTACCTTCCATCGCTCAGAGCATTTCTTGGAGAACTCTGCAAAGTTGACAGATGCTTCAGGATGTTTCTTCTTATGCTCCTCTCTGCATGTTTGCACAAAGTAGGCATATGAGGACATTTTGCCTTTCGGCTTCCTCAGATCCTTTCCCATCTTGGATCGCTAAATAGAGAAGAGAGAAAACACGTTTTGAGATCAATGTCTCCAAGTCTAATCATACAGCAGCATTGGCGATATTTAAATATCTCCCTAGTCCATTGGATGCGTCTTGCTTTGTCAGTTCCATCTATTGTTTGAAGGGGGGGTGTCCGGGATGACTAATAAGCTATTGTATGTAGAGGCCAACATGATGCTTCCTTTAATACTAGCTACACTCAATAACACATTAGTTTACTGGTACTTTACTTCCAGCATGAATTCATGGTGATATATTACAGAGTTACCGTTAGTGAAAACAGTGCGTTAACGTTACCTCCATTATTTAGTAACGTTACCCTCCCATTTAAATACCATGTAGATAAATACAAAAAGAATTAGCTTCCGCCGCCTTTGATTGTTCGCTAGCTGTTAGCCATTGTGGCTCCGCTGTTGCTGTGTGTCCTCTTGATTTTCGCGTTAGCCTTTTAGCTAGACTAGCTAGCTTTATCGAGCTGGCGTGACACAGTGCTCATTTCATGAGACGATTATTAAAATGGCTGATTTGATTGCAAACAATGGCTAGCGGACAGCTATCACACCCCACCCGCCTCTTAACAGGCCTCATATTTAACCTCAATGGCCTGCCTGGATAATGCAGTTTAAATGATTTAAAGTTTCAATAAAAGTGGCGATGGCGGCGGAGAAAGATGCTCCGCCTGCATCACTGCACCCGGCGGACTGCCTCAGCACCAGTCAGCGGTATTAACCTACGTTCACCTTCTAGCTAGCGTTAGCTTTTATGATAGCAACACGGCCAGACCAACCAGCCCCCCATTACCATGCTAACATATAGCAGGCTAGCTATGTCGGCTAGCTCATAACACATTAGCGGACGTTACGCTAACCCGAGCGTAGTCGTTGACTTGGTCATTGGGTTACTGTATCGCACCTTGTTTTTGGAAGCTAATGTCAGGGTTAGGTAACTACGCAGCTACGTTAGCAAGATAGTGTTAAACATCAGCAAGAGCTTGATACCATGTTAGCATCTTATCCAGCTCAGTCATGCAACTTATGCACGTTAAGGTTACAACGCCGTTGTATACTGTGCAAATCTTATCACAGCCCACGGCTTCATTCATAACAAGTACATACTAGTCGCGTTGTTAATAAGTGACGTTAGCGTTAAACATGTATTATGCTTACCCCTGAAGCCAGCTTTACGTCGGTACGTATCAAACAATGGAAGAAGAAGCACCGTCCGTCGGTGCGCGGTCTCTCGGCTGTGAGGATGCCTCTATGTTTGTCTTGTGTGTCGGGCTCCGGCTGTTGAACATTGGCTGCCGTCAACTCCTTGGAGTACCTTATTGGACACTCGCTGGCTCAGCCCTGCTTGTTGCAAGTAGTACAGTTGGTTGTCCAAAACACGACGGGGCGGTGGCGCTAAACTTGAATATCAAATAGCCAGCGCCTGGGAAAGATTTAACGTAACGTTATGCAGGTATATAGCAAGTATATTCAAATTGAGGTGGTACGTTAAACAAGTGAAGACTTGTGTTGTGGAATAAATACCCATTGTTAACTTAAAAGTTATACTACAATATACAATATATAATGTGCAATTAACCCACACGTTACCCGTAAAGTATCAAATATACATAGGCCTAACTAATTTAGAGTGTTATAGGCCTATATGATATATTACCGGATAATCAACATAAGCAGCTGTAGCTGGTTAAGATGGATCTTATTTTATTTTATTTTAATTTAGGATTTATATTTATTTTGACAGGTTTAAAGATTAAGATTATTTAGTTATGTAGTAAGAGTAAGTCAGGAGTGAAATGTGCCTTCTCTAAAATGTATTTGTAGAAACGTACATATAAACGTAAGATATTTATTTCATGAATTGCAAAAAGATGTGTTTCCTGAAATAAAGAAGCAGATTGAGTGCAATAATGTGAAGTAGGCTGCTGTATACAATCTGTGTTTGTATGATATATTTTATGTTTGTAGAGTAACCAGTAAAGTATAGCTGTAAATGTACAGTATTTCTCTCTGAAATGGCCAGAGTTGAAGATTATAGCATAGAATCAAATTGTAATGCACTGTCAGTAACCGATGTCAACCATATTGGGCAGTGTTTAATTTTGAATGCAACATCTCCCCTACTGAGCTGACAGTGGCCATTCAAATGTTGTAGGTCTCCATAACCACAGCACCTAGAAACAGCCTGCATCAGGGATCAGCTCTGCTTCTGCACATGAGAACAAAACCTGGAAGCCAGACGTTCTAATTTTTATACACATACAGGCTTACATTTAGGATCCACAGTGGTAAATTACGTTTTTTAGCAAGCCATCAATGAGGTGAACTGTCACCTGGAAATGGAAAGGTTTTCATTACACCGAGAACAACTACTGTAGCGCCAGGTGGTCACCAATGACAACCAAAGGTAATGTTAAACCAAGGATATGTAAAGATTGAAATGTGTTACCTAACTTGAAAGTAACTTAATTTTGTAACTTAAAAGTTTTGAATTGCAAAACAAGTTATATTTGGTCACAATACAGAGGTTTACGTATCTTTGCATAATTTGATATTTGCTCGATTGATATAGTTTTTTTTACTTCATTGTGCACCCTGCTCATTGACTGTAGCCACAGCGCTGTGAATTTATGGCTGGCAATGTGAGATTACCTGTAGCCCAGAGTAACTGTTGAATACTACATATCAAGAATTCAGGGTTGCAATCTAATAGTCATTTTCTTCTAGAGGGAAAACCGTGGTGGGATCCATATGAAACATCTCATAGAAGACAATTTGTCTACCGTCCAAACTCAGCTGCAGAGATTCTGCTGTAAGTTCTATTCATGGGCTTCTGATAAAGTTCTGAATATGCATGCAGAATTTGCTTGTTTCTGTGTATGTGTAATTTTATGTCTCTGTTTATGCATATTTAGGTGCCCAACGTCAACTTCATTTATAGACTCCAATTCACAGTCTATACCTTTTGGTTCAACTGTGTACAGCAAGGAGTTTTGCTGGAAGCCAGCCTGCAAACCTGAATGCATTCGCACAGGAACCGCCTCAAGGCAGAGGAGAAACAACCCACATCCTAGTCAGGTTGGTATTTAGGCTGTGTTAGCCTCAATTTTACATTCATAGTTGAATGCCATGCTTGACCTCTCACAGTGTATCGTAACCTTTAAGTCAAGCTATTTTCCCCAAGTCTTTCATCATGTGGAGGCTGCCTAGGGACGCCACACAAAGCTCTGAGTATGTCAGCTTTCCTTGGAACTGTCCCCCATCTGAGGAGAACATCCGTAAGGCCTTGACAGCACAGTACAGCTCCATCTACAGATGTGACTACATGGGTATGCCTCAAGGTAGACAAGTCTGTTGGTTCAGTCTTGTGTATATGAAAGCATGTCAGAACAGCTGAACTGCTGACATTCAAGCACTCAGGTGTGTCCAAATGAAACAATAATAATATTTCTCTCTACAGCTCATTTTCCTTTTGTTGTGGAACTTCTTTGACAGGACATGGTCATATTAAACAAGCAGAAAGAAGACTTACACCTCTGCACAGCAGGCGTGAAATGCCGCTGTCTACTGATACAGAGATGAGGGACAATTACCGCCAGCCAAAGCAAAAACCTGAACTGCTGGGCAACTACTCACACTACAGCTGCAGCACACATCCTAACATGGCCTGTCGTGGTATAGGTACTGTATTCTAAAAAATGAAATACTGATGTAAACACAGTTAAGAGTGCTTGCAATTCACCAAGCCTAATGCTTTCTATCAATTGCTTATCCTCTGTGTGTTGCAGTTCCAACTGTTGTGCAAAGGCACACTCAGCAGAAAAGATCAGATTTGACCAACTACGACTGTGGAAAGAGAGTCACTGATGTCACATGTGTGATAAAGTCTCTGCTGCCCCAGGAGCTGCAGCAATTACACAGAATTCTACCTGAGGAGGGTTAGCATCAACTAATGCCTTTGAATGTTTAAGCATTTTGACAGGTTGCTTACTGATTTTTATTTGGACATGCAGCTAGTTCATGTTTTGTGTCTTTCGGCTTTGCAGAAAAGGAGGCTGTAAGAACAGTTTTGAGTAAAGATGTGTACCCAAACAACAATGAGAAAGTGTATAAACTCCCAGCGGTTGTGCTTAAGTCCTGCTCACCAGAGAGGATATCAAGCTGGCCAGGACCTCTCTGAGCCTCATGGCTTATATTAGTTGTTTCTTTATCTGTCTTTGTATTTTGTGTGTTTTTATGTTATTTATTTTCATGGTAGGGGTAAAACTGTAATAAATAACATGACATAATATAACCAATATATGTAAATTAACAGTGTCTTGCAGAATTAGATTGCTGTTATTTTTGTGTGGAACTTGTGCGTTGTGATAATTAAACATCTCTGCCTGATGAAAAAATATTTGTCTGCCATGTTTCACCCCTCCCCGTTTTTTCTGCTATCTGACATTATGCAGTATGTTTCCAAGACAGACAAATTGATTTAATGGGTTCTATCTGCACAGAATATGACAAACAGTAAAACGTAGTTATCTTTTGCTTTGTAAAATACTGTTTTGCAAGTCCTTCCGAAAGGAATATTATATTTTTGTATAATGTATTCATGCTCTTGGTAGTTGCAATTCAAATGTAACATGTGTCAACATTAATGAGATGAATTAAACGATGATTACCTGAAGATTGCTACAAGTAGGGTAGCTCATTATGTAAGTAGGAAATATCTATCAGAATGGACTACTTCCTCTATAAATGTAGTTAAAGGTAGAGTAGCTCATTCTGTCAGGTAGGGAATATCCATCAGAATGCACTACTTCATCCATAAATGTAGTTTAAAGTAGGGTAGCTCAACAGGTAGGACATATCTATCAGAATGGACTACTTCCTTTTATAAATGTAGTTAATGTATTCAAGTATAATGTAAACAGTGCAATTTATTTTTTATTTTAAACAAGATTGAATATGGCTTTAACGAAGCTATTTCTCTCTTTGTACGTGCAGCCTTCTGTCTTTAGTTTTGTAGTCTCACATGTCACTCTTGGTATCTTAGTTACTATGGGGCCACCTGCTCTGCTCAGGTGTAATGTTAGAGCGAGTGTCAGGTAGACTAATGTGAGCTCTGTCTAGGAAATGTGCTGCACTAAAGTCTGCTGTTTACATCACATCAAGATACATTTAAGATACACCATCTAACAAGGATGCCATTTGGCAAAAAGACCCGCTCTTCTTCAGCTTCAGGAAGATTAGAAACCCAACATGTGACCAGGTAATCTGCTGCTTTGTTGCTCTCCTTACCACCAGTATAAAATCACACGTCTTTGTTGAGTTTTGTTAGTACCAGTTTTATCTTTATTTCTAGAGTTTTAATGTCTGGATAAGGGATAATGGGACCATAGGTTGAGGCCTTTCCTTGTCATATTCAGACAATGTTTACTGTTGTCATGGTGCTTGAGTTGCATCCGTGGCAACACTGAGCAGTTCCCATAGTAGTACAGGAAGTCTGGTTACCTGGAACTTTCACTCCTAAGATGAAATAGATTGATGAATAGTTTACACTTTAAAGTAGTCTGTAACCATGTTGGCTACCCTGCGTCAAGTAATAATAATGATCAACAATAATGATCTTCCGATATACATTTAATGAGTGCCGAAACAATGTTTACCCATAATAACAATGCACTATAGGAACAGTGCATGCATTTCATCAAAACATCTCAAATCCTCCAGCATCCTCTCTGAACTGTGGAGTGCAGGGGGGAGGACTAGAAGCACTTCTGGGCCAGGCTGTCGGGGTGAGAAAGTCACAGATGACTGCTCAGCACCAAGACGAGGGGGTGTCAGCGAGGACAGACAAGAACAGCCTGAATGGTTGGTTCGAGAGCTGCTGAAACAGAGCAGGCGGAGACACTCTGTCACACTTGGAGATGAGGTTCAAATCATTAGACGACAACACAGTATTGACCTAACTCTCAGACTCTGCAGCCTCAAGGTATACAACATATATTTAAATGTGAAATCAGAAAAGTAAATGTGAAATATTTCAACCTATCTCTGCATCTGAAAAGTTTGTAAATTTGGATTATTTCACTGCCATGGATTTTAACCCCTTCCCATTGAGTCAACATTGTTAAAGTTGCTGCTTTTAGCCTCAAGGTGTCACTAGAGTGCTACATTAGTACACTCACCATTTTACAGACTCCAAAGTGCTTAAACTCAACTACAGCTGAAGCATATCTCACTCACAAGGTGAACTGCAGAATAAATGTAAGGTAATGTCAAAAGTGCCATTTTAAATCAAGTTGATGATCAATTTACATGACAGTGCATCCGGCAGGACAATCTGTCCCATGTTTCAGGCTAAAGTAAAACAAACATAGTTGCTGGGCCAACTACTTAAAAGGACCCCTGTATATTCAAATTCAAGCTTTCAAGCTGACAGGAATGATGGACTGTTATAGGAGGCTGGAGTTTCAGTTGCAGATGTCAGTCACACTCCTGCTTAATGTAATGAGCAATGTGCCATGACAGATTAAACAGAACAGGCTCAGGAGTTATGCAGTTCTAATAAAGGGATTTGGAAAGCAGTCAAGGTGATGTGAACACTTTCAGCACTTCCATCTCTTTGACTGATAAAATAATTATCTCTGCAATTCAGCAGAGATACCGCAGGGAACCCTTGACTCTAGTTACATCCGTGAGGAAGTAGGCTGTTTATCCCTGTTATTTATTAATGATAGTCTAGTTTGAAGAGTGTCATGGATCAAGGACCCGTTGCTAGGAAACCGTGGCAAATTGTAGAGAGGCCATTAACACCATGAGAGCATGGCTCATCATCAGGCCTTGATCAAGCATCTCAGAGACATATCATAGCCGGTGATGGCTTGCAGTGACCTTTACAGATAGTTATTAATACTCAGAGGTGGAGCCCTAATCATGTGTGTTGGTAATTACATAGTCTTAATATCTCCTCTCTAGCACTCAGACTGTGTGAACTGCCTGGTGAGTAGACTGAAAAAAATTAGAAGGAGCATTGTTGCCAGTAAAACTTTATTACTGGTATTATTGTGCTATTTTCTTAGAATATTCATTATCAACCTGTAATATTAATTGGCTCATGTCATCATCATATAATGTCCCCATTCTTCCTTTCCAATAAGATTGATGAGACGATATCACTCGACAACCTCCAGAAATTGAAACTAGCATTTGAGGTACTGTATAAACTACATCTTTTTAAAATCACACTGACAGTCTGACTATTCATTTCTGGAAGATTTGATTGTATTTTTCCCTGTAAAGGATTTTGAAACGGGTGGCTTGAGATCCATTGATGCGAAGAATTTTGGCCGTATAGTAAAGAAGTGTTTGGGTTTGCCGAAGACAGTAAGACAGTGTGACATTTCTCTTTATATCTTACTCTCTCTCTCTCTCTCAGATTCTCACATCTCTGCGTTCTCTGTGTCTCACTTCTTTGCAATTGACAACAAGCTTACCTGAATAATTGACAATAAATGTTATTGTTCTTTATTCTTTTGTTCTTTGAATTTCACAGAGCAATGCACAGATGCAAGGGTTATTTAAGAAGATTGATTATTCAGGCCAAGGAAGGATTTCATGGGTGAGATGAAATTCGTATTTGTTTCTTATGGAGCATGCAGCCTTTTATTAAAGAGATTGCCTTAGTTATGACACTTCTCATGCATGCTAAAACCAGGAATTTGCAATAGACCACTATGATGTGACAGGGTTATTTTGACAACTGTAATGCAGTAAGGATTTGTAGCAGGTTAACTGGAACTCACTGGAACTCATCAGCTTTTCTAATGCCAAGTTGACGGTGCAATAACACATTTGTCTTGTGTTGACTCAAAGGAGATTGTTTCCCAAGTGATAGTCTGCACTGTATTCACTCTTGACTCTTAACTTAATGATCTTGTCAGTGTTTTTTTCTTCAACTGGATAATTTGTCGATTTAACAGGTTTTATGGATTGTAAAGCAGAAACATAATGTCCTGGTTTGCAAATTTTAAAGAAGTGACTGGAAGATATTTCCAGTTCTCTGGTGTAACACTGGAGTATGGTTTGTTTTTTTAATTTGCAGAGTAAAATCGTTAATTTTACAACTGCACTCGCAAGGGTGTATTTTTTCCCTGGTGATAGTCCGCCTCACTTATTAAAATCCTATTTTTATGCAATAATTGAACATCAATCACATATTAAATATAAGACACTGAAGGACCTATCTGTCATAAAGTATGAGGTCTCAACAAAAACAAAAAATCTGACTTTAAATAAGGCTAGTAAATTAATAAAAGCCTACAGCAATTACACAGAATTTCTATTTTTGATTGATAGAATTTATCTATGGCTATAGAAGACAATCAAAAGTGTGTGTAAACACTTATCTCCAACATGATCCCTGATGTCACCACCATTTCTATATGACTACTATTAATTTGAAAAGCATGTTGTGATCATTTCTAGATTGATATGCATAGTTAAAATGTAGGAAATTATATCATCATCTACACGCTTTCATTTTTTATTTTATTTTTTGAAGCCTTTTGTGTTGCCCGTACTTTACTAAACCTAACACCCTTGCACATTTAACCATGATAAAATGTTTTGACTATCATCATGCAGGATAGTCAACCTGAACATTACCTGTTTTTCATGTGACGCAGGGCGAGTTCAGCACACACATGATGCAGGAGTACAAAGAGAAGCAGGAAACTGAAAGACGCAGTAAGCAGGTGGCTTTCACCCTGCCAGCCACTATGAAGGCGTTGGGTCATGGCATCCCCATCGTCAACATCCACCCCACCCATGATGGGACCGTTGTAACAGTGCGAGAAGACGGGGTTGTTTGCTACTGGAACCCTGAACTTAAACCCCTGAAGACCAAAAAACATGTTTGTATGTTTTAACTTTTGTACATTTACCTGAACACTTTAAAGATAAGTCTGGTGTCATTCTATATTTTTCTTATTGTTAACAATCCCTAGTCTAGCATTGCCAGACCTATCTCCACAGCGATGTGGAGTAATGTCTGGCTACACCACAGACACATTCTGGGATAGGAGAAAAGAAAACGCTCTGGCTTGGTCTTTAAACCAATCACAATCATTTTGGGCACAGTGACGGTGGCTCTGCAAAATAGTCTCGGGAAGGAAGTTGTTTTGGTGGAACATTTGCACCCCGCAAAAGAAAATGCCACATACAAAATTAAATTAGGTTAACTGTTGACACAATACAATAACGTGAGCTATTTAAATTAGCTGATACATGGAACAATGGAGGTCTATAGGCCAAACCAGACTTTGCCTCTAATATTGTCCATATGTATAGAAGGTTTATGATGATTGTGTTATTTTGTCACTCTTCTGTATGTATAGTGAGGACAAAAGATCATAACACTTTTCACTATATTCAGTAAGCATACTATATTATATACTATATTAATTGGCAACCTACAGCTGTATCTTCACAAATATTCTATATAGTCTATTCTATCGTATTGCATCAAATCTACCTCTACCTATGAAACGTGGACGTTTGTGACATATTGATTTGTTCATATCTTACAGAAGGAAGGACCTGCAAACAGGAAGTCAAAGTGGGCAAGTGATTTTACTCTGATGACAGAGTTCAACAAGCTGATGATCGGAACGGGGTAATATGAAAAATAAAAACGACTTAAAGACCAAAGGATTTATTGCGTACATTGATTAGGCTTACTCTTACTGCAGGTTCCAGACTATTCTAGCTTTGTTTATTGTGTGTGTGTGTGTGTGTGTGTCTTCGTTATCTTCCAGGGACAGAGAGATCCAACTTTATGAGCTTTCCACTCTGGAGCCTTATTGCCAGATCAATGCACTAGACACAGTGCCTTTGACATTAGATTACGGGTGAGCAACATAACTGCATGTTAACATTTGTTCCAAATGTCACAATAAGTCACATTAATGGTTTGTTTTTTCCCCTCAATAGCTACACTGGCCCTGATAAATGTTGTGTTCTGTATGGAGACATGGAGGTAGGTCCTTTTGTTCAGACCTGATCCAATTCTCAAACAAGAATCATTTATTATATTCCACTAGATTAATACTGGCGGGGGTTACTTCTTTCAGGGATGTGTGACTATCATTTTAATATCCTCTGTTGGAGATACCCTCAGGTAATTATGCTTTTCTAAATACTTACTACACACATGCACTCTTATTTCACTTATTCAATTAGCCATCACACCAACGTTGAATTCCCTAATGCAATTGTCATGTTTTCTTGAAAATATAACAATGTATTGATCAAATCACAAAAATATGAAATATTGAGCTTTGATAGGCAGATTTCTGGAGCAGTATAAGGAAATATGTTTTTGCCTTCAATCACATTGAGTACTAAAATGTCTCCAATTCAGTAAGAATATTGTTAATTTATTAAGTAGCTATTACTGAGATAATGTATTCCGCTGTATATTAGATTTGTAGCTGTGAAATTCATATTTCTTTAAATTTCATTAAAGAAAATGCATTGGATTTTATAATTCCCCCAGGCTATACTGTACAAACCTTTGGGAATGTGTCATGCAGTATATTAGTTGTTCCAATGAATCAGTATACTTCATTGACTGGTAGGTCATTGAATTGCACCAGTATCATGGCCAATTCCATTTAAAAAGCTATTTTGTATTTCTCTTTTTTCAGTTAAATGTGGCACATTTCAATGTATTCCCGATAAAAGCACATGTATGTGAGATTGATAGATGGAGTGTTTTTTGACAGTAGGGATTGTGCACTGTTTCTGGTTAAAGTAGATAACTGAGTCTATGGACTCTGTGAACTACTGAAAGCCAGGTAGGCAGTCGACTATCACAGGAACTTCCAAATGTGGTGGAAAATAATACCTTTGCTTCCTGTATGTCCCCCCGACAATCAAATAAATGATATGTATTGCACAGGCTTTGTGTCTCAGAAAATGTGACACAGTTTCAGGCCTGATTGCACATCTCAACTTCTCTTTTTATAGATTATGGAATAAATTACCTAAGATTGAAAATATGCCCAACATAGCGGTTGACAATGCAGTGCTTTCCCCGAATGTGACATTTGTCAGATGGAAGGTTCATCAGGACTGGGTAACACAGGTGACATTTTACCTTTCCACTTCCCTTACAAAGAAATTAATTTAAGTTCAGCCAAATGACATATTACAATATCTGCAGAAGTTGTGTACCAAGTTGTGTTCAATGGTGTGGCGTTTAACATCCTGAAACAGACTAGCAAGCAACTAACTCTTCTCTCTAACTGCAGGCAAAATATTTTCAAGGTTTTCAAGCTGTTGTCTCCTCATCAAATGAAGAATCGTCCTCCCTCGTTATAGGTAAATTAATAGACCTAAAACACAAACTTATGTCTGTTCTTACATATGCATATTCTCCGTGACTGATTTAAGATTCCGATAAAAAGTGATGAATATTGAAAATGATGATTAAAAAAGGCATTTAGTCCTTTAACTCTACAGTGTGCATTAATTAAACTGGGTGTTGAACATTACTCAGCCTGGTAGGAGAGCTGGGGGGGGATGACTCATGATGACTCATCTATCACAAATTCACCAATCAATGCCAGCACGCGTGTGTGTGTGTGTGTGTGTGTGTGTGTGTGTGTGTGTGTGTGTGTGTGTGTGTGTGTGTGTGTGTGTGGTTTGCCATGTCCACTTGCCAGTTTTGTAATTTGTTCAGATAATAGCTTACCCTTTCTCCACAAAGCATGTTTGATGGATGCTTACACACATGGCCTGGCAATAAAATGCTTTTTTTTCTTCTTCTTGAGGCCGTGTGCTGCCTCTAACAGATGCTGAGCAGCAGCTGGGTGAGATCAGAGAGGCCTGCTATGAAGGTAAGACCAAGAAGGTCCAACTGAGCTGGACTCCACAGCTCCGGGCAGCATGTGACCAGACCGTTTTCACCATCTACAAAGGTGTCAAGACCTTTGACCTTTGTCAGAAGCACAGCTTGCTGGTCACTGGAGGCATGGACAGACTCATACGCATGTGGAACCCACATTTTTCGGGGTGAGGAGCCAGATGTCAGTGGTCTTTCTTCAAGACAATTAACATGACATTTAAAGGCCTCCTCCTCCTGATTCTGTTTTTATTTTTTCAGGAAACCAACCAGCGTTTTGAAAGGACACTCTGCTCCCATCACCTACCTCTGCATCTTCTCAGAGGACAGTCAGATCTTCTCTGTCTCCATAGACAGAACCGTGAAAGTAATTCATGACTCATTTTTGTGTTTTGCTGATTTTGTATGTTCTAAATCAGCGGTTCCCAAACTTTTTAGGCAACGCACCCCCTTCTGCATCCTGACTGGGTTGATGCACCACTGATCTTTTCTTTTTATGGCCAAATTAAATTAAGGGGCTTTTGACTTACATTGGCATGCTTTGTGTTCAGGCGGTCAACGTAGATAAGGGCTTCATACACACCACACACTGTGGCTTTGGGCAATCTGCATCGCCAGTCCAAGTGAAGCCCAGACCCAAATAAGTTTCATCATATTTCCTTTGTTTTCTTCCAGTCTGATGCCCAGTCTCATTGCCTCTTTTCCCTACTTGCCTGGATGATGAGCATATGTCCTCTTGATTTGCCTGTGCTCTCCGATCCTCCTTTTCAGTCTCCCTCATCTCATCTTTCTCTGTCTCCCACTCAGTTTCTTCTCCCGGTCCCGGTCCTTTCGGCCCAACGCATCTCCCCGTTTCTCTCGTCTCCGATTCCTCAGTCTCTCTCTTTCTAGCTCCTCTTTCATGACTTATAACTTTAGATGTCCCACCTTACAGTTTTCCCTGATTTTAGCCAGTTGTGCATATTTGCGTAAATAAACTATTTCAGCTAGTAGGCTAGCTAGTAGGCATACATACAACGTTAAAGCTAGCAATGTTACCCTACACGTACATTATGTAAAGACAGCCTGACTGGCAGGAACTGAAGTGCATTTTGGGTACATTTACAGTATTTATTTATTAAAATGTAAGTTTTTAATTCAAAATTTATAAAGCAATGTTTTCAATTTTAGCTTTTTATTTCATGAAAAATCCCACTAAAAAGTATTGGTGTAGTTATTACACCATTACATTTTTCCTCTCGTCCACCCCCTAGAGGCACCTCAAGCACCCCAAGGGGTGTGCGCACCACACTTTGGGAATCGCTGTTCTAAATGATCCAAAGAAGTACAGCATTTATATTACTGAACTGCTGTGGTGGAAATACATACACAAGTTTTGTACTTCAGTAAAAGTTTGAGACACAAGTTTGAGTTTACAGTACTTGAGTTTTTTACATTTTACATTCCACTATGACGGCTAAAGTTATTAGTTACTTTTAAGATTAAGGTTTTACCCAGACATGTATAATCAGTTTATAAAACCTGATGTTTGAAGGTCCCATGGCATGAACATTTCACTTTATGAGGTTTTGTAACATTAACATGAGTTCCCCCAGCCTGCCTATGGTCCCCCAGTGGCTAGAAATGGTGATAGGTGTAAACCGAGCCCTGGGTATCCTGCTCTGCCTTTGAGAAAATGAAAGCTCAGATGGGCCGATCTGGAATCTTCCCTTTATGACGTCATAAGGGGAAAGGTTTCCTCCTCTTTCTCTGCTTTGCCCACCCAGAGAATTTGGCCCACCCATGAGAAAGAGAGAGACATCATGGCTTGCAAACGAGTGAAGCATGGCAGTTGGTCAAGGCCACACCCCCATCCTCCACCTTGCCCCCCCCTCTCTCCTCCTCAATAGTATTTAAAGCTACAGACACAGAAATGGCACATCCTTAGGAAAGCTCATTGTGGGACTGGCTCTAGTGGCTGTAATTCTGCACCAAGGCTGAATTTGGGGAAAGAGACTTCAGATACAGTATTAGGGGACCACTAAGGTCTATATAAAAGAGACTTCAGATACAGTATTAGGGGACCACTAAGGTCTATATAAAAGAGACTTCAGATACAGTATTAGGGGACCACTAAGGTCTATATAAAAGAGACTTCAGATACAGTATTAGGGGACCACTAAGGTCTATATAAAAGAGACTTCAGATACAGTATTAGGGGACCACTAAGGTCTATATAAAAGAGACTTCAGATACAGTATTAGGGGACCACTAAGGCCTATATAAAAGAGACTTCAGATACAGTATTAGGGGACCACTAAGGTCTATATAAAAGAGACTTCAGATACAGTATTAGGGGACCACTAAGGCCTATATAAAAGAGACTTCAGATACAGTATTAGGGGACCACTAAGGCCTATATAAAAGATACTTCAGATACAGTATTAGGGGGACCACTAAGGTCTATATAAAAGAGACTTCAGATACAGTATTAGGGGACCACTAAGGTCTATATAAAAGAGACTTCAGATACAGTATTAGGGGACTACTAAGGCCTATATAAAAGAGACTTCAGATACAGTATTAGGGGACCACTAAGGCCTATATAAAAGAGACTTCAGATACAGTATTAGGGGACTACTAAGGCCTATATAAAAGAGACTTCAGATACAGTATTAGGGGACTACTAAGGTCTATATAAAAGAGACTTCAGATACAGTATTAGGGGACTACTAAGGCCTATATAAAAGATACTTCAGATACAGTATTAGGGGACCACTAAGGTCTATATAAAAGAGACTTCAGATACAGTGTTAGGGGACCACTAAGGCCTATATAAAAGCATCCAAAAAGCAGCATGTCATAGGACCTTAAATTGAAGATTAAACTACAGAATAAATTAGCTCCACCCCAACCTGTTGAAATGCTGCTTACGTATGTTAATTATAATGATGCCGTAGTATAATATAACACAGACAGGAGCCATTCTGCATGATAAGTTTAGTATTTTGATACTTTAAGTACCCATTATGGCTAATGCTTCTGTACCTCTACTTGTAATATAGTTTGGTATTGCTTTTGCTTAGGTGAATTATGTGAATACTTCTTCTATCGCTGTTCACTGTTCCAATTTCAGATTTGGGATATTCAAGATCAGTGTTGCCTGTTTACAGCAGACCCCAAAGCCAGCGGGATTCATGGTGACATATCTGCATGCTCGTACTCCTCTGCTCTGGAATCCTTTTACATTGCAGCAGACTGTATGGCTGTGCTCTCCCTGAAGATAAGGTTGGCTGTCGTGCCTTTGTGCTTTATTCATCATATAACCCAATGTACTCTGAAGATATTTTGAAAACATATTCCTCAACTGAACTAATTTAAGAATGATGGTTTGTGATATTCTAAAACAAAAAAACAGCTGATGCATTTGAAGATTTCCTATTGAGGGATTAACATCTCACTTTCACCCAAAAGATACAACAACTAAGATTTTTGTTTCTTCAGAGATGACTGCAGCAGTTCAATATTCATCTCCCTTTTATTCATTTTATTATCTCTTGCCTCTGTAAGGTCACGGCTTCACAGCCG
The DNA here is from genome assembly GCF_031162955.1 of Sander vitreus. NCBI lineage: Eukaryota > Metazoa > Chordata > Actinopteri > Perciformes > Percidae > Sander > Sander vitreus. The sequence continues at coordinate 2,091,857 of NC_135857.1, forward strand.
TCTGACTGTTTCACATAATGAGACTGTAATGTGCTGTGGCTACAATGAGGAGTTCCGTCAAGTTGTCAGCTGCACTGAGGGATCTGTGAGTAAATATGTGCTTTACAACATCACACACGCAGATAGATGACCCAACTTCACATTTCCACTGACAAAATGAATCCAGCCTGCGTTAAAACAGGAACATAATCATATTTATCTGATGTGTAACAACTGTACAATTAACTCAAAACGTTCCTTGTCTCAGGTTGTAAAAGTCTGGGATTTTGACACTGGGCGTCAGGTTTTCGAGTTTGGAGGCACACACAACCTTTCTGCCATCACATGCATGACTTTTGACCCCAAAGGGAGGAGGTACAGTACATGAAGCAGCTTGTGAATATAATATTTAGCCACTACTTCATCACACTACAGTATGTTCTTGTGTTTGCAGACTCGTCACAGGTGGAAGAGATGGCTCTTTAAAGATCTGGAACTTCAACAATGGTCAGTGCCTAAAGACACTAAAGAAGGGTATGTATTGTACATTTTCATTACTTCCTCAAAACAAAAAGTTGGAAATACTATACTATCTAATAATTGTGAAAAAATATTTCAATCTTTCCTGTAGATGGTGAATGTCACGAAGTGTGCGACTGCATCTTTCTGCAAGTTCACAGGAATGTGTGAGTAATGATGTGATATTTGCCAAGTGTTCTTGGCTCAGTATACATTTTAATTCAAGTTGAGCTTGTGCAAATTCTTTTTTTGAAGCTATGTGATGTCTGTCGGCCGGGACCGGATGATTGACATTTACCCAGTGAGTACAAAAGACATGAGTTCTGCTAGGTTTTATTTGTCAGTTGTGTGTCAGAAATCCCATTCCAATTATTTCTCCAATTCCTCCATCCCTCCATCGTATTGCATACCATTTGCATTTGTTTACATTGTCATTACCAGCTGAACTCCATTCTGAAATAGCAAAAAAAATCTACTGAGAGTTCATGCTGTATATAGCCTGTTTTGAATTTCATTATAGAACCAGAGAGTAGTGTGCACATTTTTTTGCTGCATGACACTTCTTGTCATTGTCTGGTTAATAGGAATTTTAATGTGCTATGAGGATTTTCTACCAGCAATGTTTCTCATCCAAACATAACATAATGTATTAATATTGAGATGTTTTCTGACTGTGCATCTGTATTTTGTCAGGACATACCTGAGGACCTTCATCACGTCCAGAGGCCGCAGCCTTCATGGCAGGATGATCTGGTGATTAATGAACAGACAATTGTCTTGATGATAACTTTGAGAATAGATATTTAGGCAGACCAAAATAATAAGGTAGGCCACTGTAGTTCAATGGGTTCCTACTGAGAGTTAGTATTCCCCCTGTGCCATTTATTTCAGGCGGACGAGATAACAGCGGTAGGAACATTGTATGGATCCAATTGTTATTCTTCCATTTCTAAAAAGCACAGCTCTCCGTGTTTAAAGTGACAAGAGGACAAATGGGGTGTTTTTGTTGTGAACTGAATGCATGATCACACACACATCAGGCAAGAGAGCTCTGTTATTCAATTACCACTGCATTCATCTCATTTGGTTGCTACTCTGTATTTTTTATTTATAAAAATACTTTTAGAAAATCTGCTAGTGATGGAAAATAATGACGTATTTTGACTTAAGTACAACTTTGAGGTATTTCAGGTACTTCACCTGAGTATTACCATTTTATGTCACTTTGTAGTTCCTCTCCACTACATTTCAGAGACAAATATTATGCTTGTTACTCCATTAAATTTTTATGACAGCAGTGGTTACAAGGATCCATATTTCTACATTTATAAAGCCAGTAGTATATAAAATAATTAACAAAGCTCTGCAGTACACCATTTAAACGCTCATCATTGTGTATTATATAGAGGTGCTTGACCAGTTCTTTCTGGCTCTGCCTCAGTCACTGGTGCACCTTCAGGCCTGTAATGATAAAGCTTGCCTGCCCGCTGCGTGTTCATATTACACAGACCCACGGAGGACACTGTAGTCTTTGGTCCTAAGATTCCTTTTTGCTGACTTGCTAGAAATCTCAGAGCGAGATGGGTAACAAAGCCTCCTTGATCTCTGCCCTACAGTGAAGCATCGCCTGCAGATTTCCTTTTTTTTCAACTCAAGCAAGTTACCCCATCCCTTTTATTCTCCCTGTGTCCCATTTCTCTCGGTTTTCAGAATTTCTATTACAAACTGAAATGTTTTAATTTCTTGCCATCTTCCTGTACCCATGTTGTGTATATATATATATATATATATATATATATATATATATATATATATATAGTTTAATATAGAATCTTTTCCCAACACATCATTGGTGATGTCCTCACGTCACATAGTTTTTTGCTTTGTCTAATTCCCAGTGCAGCCGAGCTTTGGCCTGTCAGTATACCTGTCGTTTGTGCAGGCTCTGCTCCAGAGAGTCTGAGCTCTCACTGAAATATAAAGACGCTTTCATCACTGACTCAGTTAGAACACAAGGTGTGCCCTATGCACTCCCACCACAGTGTCTTATAGGGTTAGCTCAATATTTTATCCCCTGCAGTTTTTTTCTTGCACACTTTTAAAATTATATCAGGATTAGTTTCAGAACAAAAGTGTAGGCTCATGATTATTGTCTATTCAAAAAGCAACACACGTTTCTCAAACAGCACCTTAATAAATACAAATGATTAGAGCCTCTAAAATGTCACAGTTTAGTAATCCAAGGCACGTTAGATAGCTGCTAACACCATTCTATTTCTCATCATTGAGGATCTATATTTGGTAAATTGTGAAAGAAACCACTCATTTAATGTGAATGCCCAACCTTTAGACTACTATTATATTATATTTTATAATATATATAACAACTATGCTGTATCAATAAGCAAGACTCTCCAGCAATTTGTTGTACTAAGGCAGTGGTGCTTCGAGCTAAATGCTAATCTGCATTAGCATGCTGGCGTTTAGCTGGTATAATGTTTACAAAACTTACCATCTTAGTTTAGCGTTGTTAGCATTTAACATTAGCTTTAACATTTGCTCATTATCACTAAACATAAAGTGCAGCTGAGGTAGATGGGTGTCATTAGTTTTGCAGGTACTTGGTCACGGAACAAAGTATGGGACAAATGAACATGTTGTCCTAATGGTGGCGCTAGTCGAAATGTCAGGGGATCACCAAAAATCATGTGGATTTATCGTCCGAGCACCATGGATATCTGGACCGAATTACATGGCAATCAATCAAGTAATTGTTAGGATATTTTACAAATAACTAAACTAATTTTCCTAAACATTTCTACTATTCTAAACACACTTTCAGGTAAAATCACCAACTACAATAATGAATGCAGCTTAATGCTCTCAACACTGTCCCTTTAGTCCTCAATAATATCACACAGACTAGAGTGCCTTTATCTGATTTTACCAGTATAAAGTGGTCCGACTACCTCTGACAGCAGGGCAGTTCTCTCTCTACATGAGCTGTAGGAGGGAACATTCATTCTAAGTACTGCTGTATGATCCATTGTAGGAGGTGAGTCCCCTTCCATCTCTGTCATTATGGCTGGAGGGTACACTCACCCCCCAAAGAGGCCCATTAACAGAGCAGAAATAATGCATTACAGAGGCCAGAAAGAAACGTGACGCCTTTGATTATCTACAGAGCCCTCTCTTGGAATTGTTTTTTTCATTAATGGCCTGCAGGAGGAAGATCAATGGGTTGTTCTGTAGATATTTGTGTCTTTGTGATTTTTTTTGTTTCTCCAGATGGTCAGTGTTGTGTTGCATCTCATTAATATTTTAAAACATCCCAGTTCAGCTAAATATTGTGCCTGGTCTTTGAATATATTGTACAGTAATTTCACTTATCAGTGCCTATGTCAAAATTGCCATCTGCTTTTCCTGATTCGTGTACAGTTTCTTGTTGGCAGCATCGCTCCGTGTAACATATTCCTGTTGAGTTCAGTGAAAGAAGCGCATACTGTAAAGCACAAGATGGATTGCTTTGTGTCGATGTGAAATACAGTGGCAGGAGTCATGTTTGGCTTGTTTGCTCAAGGGTTTGACATCAAATCAGTCGATTCAAAATGTGTGACACACTTTGCCAGTGCTGTAAGAAAAAGCAAGACTTCAATGAAACCTCTTTGACATTCATACACAGTCATAACATTGTTCACCCACCAATCTCTCAACTGTTGAATAAGACTCCTTGGCTCTTTATAGACATCTCTTTGAAGTTTTGGTGCACACCTCTTCTTACTTATTCTGTGTGTTGTGCAAACTCCTTGATCATTTCTTTAATTGGTATGGTTAAAATAGTGGGAAATATGCGATATTTCGCTTTCACTTCCCTTTTTCCAGAGACCAAAGAAACAAGATATCTAGTATTTATTTAAGGTTCTGTACCATTAGTTCCATATCAGGCTTTATCTGTTAGAAAATACTATTTGGTTATGAAACTTTGCACTTTCCTTGCCAGTGTCATCTTTGAAGCTTTGAACACATTTCTACGGTTGGTTAAAAACATGCTGAAGTGATAAGACATGTAATACACTATATCTTTTTTACATAAAAAACAAAGACAACAATCTTCCATAAATTGGAAGTTAATGGACATACAACTACTGTGGTTGAACTATTGAACTTCTTATTCTGTTGTTTAGAGAGACTCACACTTTGTCTGTCCTCAGAAAAATGGCCATAAGGATGACATCCTTTGTGTGGCGCAGAGTCCTCCATCTCTCATCGCCACCAGCAGCTATGATGGAGAGATAATAGTGTGGAATGTGGTGTCTGGACGTATACAGTGTCGGTTTGTCAGCCCTCTTCTAGCTGAACACCAAAATGTTAAAGGTGATTTTTGGAGCAAAGCGAAAGACGAATATAGTCAATAAAAACTCTGATGTGTTCAGAACATTGCATTTGTTTGATGTTTTTTTGTCTGTTACACAGGACTGGATACAAGTGTTCCAAGCATCATTTTCCTAAAGAACTCCAAGTTACAGCACTTTTTCCTCGGCTACAGCTCTGCTGTCGTCTGGAGCCATGGGTCAGTGTTAATAACAGCACTGATTACAGCGTATGATTGCATTTTACAACCTTTCACAATGTCTTTCAGTACACTGTTAATTATATGTTTTCTCTTTTTAAGGTTGCATAAATCTCTGGAATGTGCTCAGTGGAGGAAAATTTGTGGGCAGCTTCAAAGCTGTAAGATATTTAACTCAACAACATTTCTTGGTTTCACTTTTGGATATTAAGGCATAACACTCCAGTTTCCCTGTTCTTACTTTTACCTTCAAAATAGCTGATTAAACAGTATAATGTGTGGCGCACTGTTTCTTTACTTTGTTCTAGTTTTTTTTAACAACTAGCAGGTACCTTCCTTGCAGCTACATAATGCAAAGCAGGGACTCTTAATATTGGGAGGTGGGTGAACATGGGGGCATGAGCTGAAATACTGTAAAATGTGCTGAAATCCTCCTAAAGAAAGCAATAATTGTGTTTTGAGGCTATCAAACATAAAATGTTTTTCAATTTTTCACAAAAAAACCTTTAAAACAACATTTTTGCTTTGCTATTATAACCCACTTGTGTTTTGTTACCTAGCAACAATGACTCTTAACCATTTCAAGGTGCTTTTATGTTCATGTATTATTGTTCCTTGATGATTAGTTTCTACAGTTTGTTTGCCAGACATATTTTATATGGAGTGTAATCTGGGGATATGTATTAAGTCTGTCTGCAGGAGGGTAGCAGTTTGTCAGCCATAGCCAAATAATGAATATAAATAGTTAACTATCAGTGCTATGACTGAAAAGCACTTAAACATTTTTTTTCATTTATTTATTATTCATTTTGCAGTCTCGATACCAACAGAAGATTACAAAACTGGCTAAAACAGACAAGGACATGCTGCTGTACGCTGCTGACCGTATTGGTTACATCTATATTTACAACATGGAGAAGTTTGCCCCTGAGCAAAAATCACCTAGAGGTTAGCTACATTATTTTCTTTCCATTGACTGAAATATGAAGAATATATGAATAGATACTGCCATCAGAACATGCAAAATGACATGTCCTGTTTGTTTTTTTTCACATTCATTCAGTTGAACACTTTTGGCGTGCCCACACCAGCAGAATTACTGGGTATGTAAAATACACAACAGTCACAAATTCATCTTGTTTTAAGTTTCAAATTGTAACTGCAGTCAAACAGCAATTAGACTTTGGGTTGTGTCCTTAACTTTTAGCTTTGTATAGTACTTAAAAGACCTCCTTAGTGGGACCAATCATTCTCAGTCTGAGGTGTCGGGGCAGCAGGAGCAGCACAACGTCCTTCTGCTGCAATATAGACAAACAAAGTATAGTAGAAACTGTGTGTGGGAAGGTCTTAAACAGACGATCAGTATAGGCGAGATGCTGCCCGGGGTGCATCTGCCATCAGACATATCAACGGAGTGGATGATTTAGAGTTCTCTGCCAGAAATGCCTTCTCTCATTTCATCTCATGTCTCTTTATTCTGGTCCAGCCTGCAGATTGTTGACAATGATCAAGTGGTGCTTACTTCATCCGCAGACTACACTGTGCGCCTTTGGAGTGCACATGGAGAATTCATTGGTTGGTGTCATTTTGCATCTGTCAATCCTGTCTTTCTAGCCATTAATAATGTTCATGCAAACCACATTAACTTGAGTATGGTGCAGTGCTAAAGGTGGAAATGCTGTTATTTGTGGGCATGCTCATTCCAGTGTGACGGTACACATGGCTGGATTAACTCACTAAGGGGCATGGGGTAAAAATGCGCTGAGGGCCCTTATGGTACCCCCTTCCTCCCACTCTGCATTGTGTATGTGCCCTGTCACCTTTAAGTGTCCATCAAGTAGGCTACAAGTGCACACAGCAGACTACAGCTTCGTTATATTTGCCTAGAGAGCTGGTAAACAAACATTTACTCATACGTTACTATACGTCCTGGCTCCAGGTTTACAGTGTGGCAGTTACATTTTGGTAATCACACAAATAAAGTTAGGAATATGGACAATGTAAGCACAATATTACATAAATAAGTAAATGTATTAAGATTAGATTTTTAAAGAGGCCATTCAATCAGGTAGTGATGCAGGATCTACCTAAATGCTAAATGTAACATTGCAAGCAACAAACAAAAAACATTTAAAATAATTACCACTAACCCAATGACACAGCAAACCTGGGGATTTCAGGAGCCGTATAGTTCAACAGGAAGTTCCACTGTGCCCAGCTGTTTGTGCTAAGCTAAGCTAACTGGCTGCTGGCTGTAGCTTCATATTTAATGCACAACGAGAGCGGTATCAATCTTCTCATCTAACTCTTGTATTTCCCAAAATGTTAAACTATTCCTTAAATCAGCTGTCACTGTCTCGTTGGTAATCCAGCCTTGTCGTACATCCACTACAACTCTTCTCTAAATGCCTTTTAATAGCCAAGGGAAGAGTGTGAGCCCATTTCGAGACATCCACTTTTTGAAAAACTGCATCCATAGCTTCTACAAGATAGATGGGCACAAAGCAGATCATTTAAATTTGTGTATGACATTATTTTCTTTGTACAGTAATGATCAGTTTTTTGTAGAAGTCAGTGATCTTCAGCTTTTCCCACTGACAGAAAGTAGACAGGAAGAATAAAAGTAAGATTCACATCTATCTAGATATTTTAACACCTTTTTAAGAAATAGTTGCATGTAAGGAAATGCCATTCATATTTATTTGGCGAAAATGGAAAAATAAGATTGTTTTTATGTACCAATGTGGACTGTATCTGACAATAACCACCAGCTATAATAATAATCTTAAAATAAAATAATAATTTGACATTTATTTTTCAACTGATTCATAACACTTTGAAAATAAAGCTTCAGTGTCCCTGTGTGTCTGTAGGAGGTGTGCTGCAGGGCACTGCAGATACATGATTTCAAATGGATTCAGACATTGTGACATTTTATGAAGCCACAGCTTTGACTCTGTCACATTCCTTCAGCACCATGCCGTGCAATTTGGAAAAACATTGAAAAGGAAAATGCTGGTCTTTGTCCCCAGGGACCTTTGGGCAGCCTGAGAGCTGGAGCGTCCACATCCCCTCTTCATGGAAACATCCTGCTGTCCCCTATCAGGTTCTGATTGATCCTCTGAGTATGCCTGATCATGAAATTCTGAATGTAAAAACACATCTTTCTGATGCCATCAATCCTGACAAGACTGAGGGTTAACGAGGTGAACTAAAGGTGAGATGCATTTCTTCCCTAATCATTATCTGGGCAGTGTAAGCTACATTATATATGCCTCTCTCTCTGTCTCTACCCCCTCCAAATGAAAATGAACTGAACTGATGTTTGCCTGCTCCTCTTGCAGCATTATTGCAGTCAGAGACACACAGTAAGCTGAGACTTCCCCCAACATCCATCAGTAAAACACACTGAAGAAGATTAAAAGTACATTTTACCCAGAGACTGGCTGAGTTATAACCATTACATCAGCAAAGACTACTCTATATGAGTCTTACACCAGACTCATCTTAAAAAGTGACAGATTTATATTTAGAGTGAATGTGTCTTCTTTTGCATTTCAGGCTCTGTCATGAAACTGTCAGGCATACTAACAAGCTATCGAACCACTGTGCTCTGAAAGGCTTTTATGCTGTGGAGCCGCCAAACACTGGTGTAAGACCAGGGGTCCGTTTCAGGAAGGAGGTTCAACAAACTCTGAGTCTAACCCTGATGTCTGAGTTGATTTACCCTGAGATGGAACTCTGAGTTTTCGGTTCCAGAACAGTTGATATGAGTTGGTTCAATCAACTCCGAGTAGGTTCACGTGCATGCACCACCACAATAAAAAGGCAGTATGAATGGAGCCATGATACTACGATTCACCATGGTAACAAACCACAAACAAACGGGTCGATGGAAATACTCACAAACAACTAGTTTGAACATGTATTTTGTTAAAATTGCAAAACACGTAATCTGACCACAAAGAATGTGCTGGGATGTTAAAGCCTGTCCACGATGGTGGATGTTAGTGATATGAGGACGATAAAATATCTACATAGCTGATGGACGGTGAAAAAATGTCTCACTATAATCTCCCGACGTAAACTCTCTGTGAAGTAATCCAGCTTTTTTCATCAACGGGATCGTCGACAAAAGGACATGACATGTTTGAGAAAAAAACGTTTTATAATCTGCCTAACAATACGTTTTATTTATTAAGTGTTTATTCATGCAGATAACAAACTGCATTAAAATGCGCCTGATACAGACTGAATGAATGAATGAGGAAATGAGAGAGAAGAAACCTCGAGTTTCTTGAAGAAAACCTGCTCCCGACCAGGTTAGGTTCACAGACTCAGTTACCATAGTAACTGACTCTGAGGTTAAGTTCCCTCTCTTTCTGAAACAGAAAACCCAGAGTTTCCCTCATCTCAGGGTTAACTAACTCAGAGTTTTCACTAAACCTGCTTTCTGAAACGGACCCCTGGCCTCTTATAAGCAGCACTGAGGAACTGCAGTCAACTGAATAACATGAAACAGTATTGATCACAATTAGGGAACTGGATCATTGCAGCATATACTTTTATAAAGACAGAGCAAGGAATATTTTGATAGAATGAGATAATAGTGAGAATGAGGGCTTTATATAATCATTCCCAACTGTCCTTTTCAACAACAGACCATGTGAAGTAAATCAATGGATGAAATGAATGTGTGAAAATGTGGATTGCAACATTAAGGGGCTTTGAACAGAAGAGGAAAAATTATTGAATTGAGTACTAAAGACATTTAAATAGCTTTTTCAGAGTGCTTTTACACAAATCAATAATAACTTTGTCATTAAGGCTTCAGAATGTGAGGGAAAAAAGTACATTTTACTCAGTATTCCTGAGATTTAAGGCTCATATTATGCTTTTTGTCTTTTTTCCCCTTTCCTTTATTGTGTTATATATCTTTTTTGTGCATGTTATAGGTTTACAAAGTGAAAAAGCCCAAAGTCCCCCCCTAAAGGGACTTACCATCTCCAACAGAAAACACTGTTCACAAACTGCTCCAAACAGCTCTATTGTAGTCCAGCCTTTACTTCAGAGACAAACGTGGTCACTTTGGAACACACGTTATAATGCTCACCTAGCTGCTAGCATGGCACGCCCTCATACTCTGCTTCTGACTGGCTAGTAGTCCTTACCTAGGTACTGTCAGGGCACGCCCTCATACTCTGCTTCTGACTGGCTAGTAGTCCTTACCTAGGTACTGTCAGGGCACGCCCTGATACTCTGCTTCTGACTGGCTAGTAGTCCTTACCTAGGGTACTGTCAGGGCACGCCCTCATACTCTGCTTCTGACTGGCTAGTAGTCCTTACCTAGGTACTGTCAGGGCACGCCCTCATACTCTGCTTCTGGACTGGCTAGTAGTCCTTACCTAGGGTACTGTCAGGGCACGCCTCATACTCTGCTTCTGACTGGCTAGTAGTCCTTACCTAGGTACTGTCAGGGCACGCCCTCATACTCTGCTTCTGACTGGCTAGTAGTCCTTACCTAGGTACTGTCAGGCACGCCTCATACTCTGCTTCTGACTGGCTAGTAGTCCTTACCTAGGTACTGTCAGGGCACGCCCTCATACTCTGCTTCTCTGACTGGCTAGTAGTCCTTACCTAGGTACTGTCAGGGCACGCCCTCATACTCTGCTTCTGACTGGCTAGTAGTCCTTACCTAGGTACTGAGCATGTGCAACTCCCAACAAAGATGGAACAGAAGTGAGATGTCTCACTCTGTAGCTAAAACAGAGAGCTCAACACACAGGGTGAAAAGAGGAGCTGCAGCAATGTGCAGTACAACAAAAATATGGTGTTTTTTTTTTTAAATTACACCATGTAAACCTATTCTGGTACAACCTCTAAATACAATTATGAACCTGAAAATGAGCATAATATGAGCACTTTAAGTAAACCAAAATTAAGTGAAAATATCTCTGAAACCCCTTTGCACACTACCTGCTCAGCACCAAACAGCATACAGACAAAGTTGGTGACTAGCTGGTGAACATAGTGGAGCATTTAGCAGCTGAAAAGCCAAATATATTTCCCTTAGGAGGGGGTGGAGGCGAAAACAGAGTTAAAAGGTGAACTTTCATTCATCAGGTGGACATAAACAAGACTCCAAGTAAATGATTATGTTGCTCCATGCCTGCTGGATTTGTAAATAGGCAACGGTTTGCTAACATGTAGCCGTATCAACTTTAACATGATAATATTTCTGTGTTGTTTAAATCTTGTTTCAGTTGCCCCTAGTGGTTAAAAACATATACATATAACAACAACAATAACAACAGTTCAGGTTCAGTGCAGGGGCCTGTTGCACAAAACCAGGATAAGGGATTAAGCCGGGATATTCAAGTTATCCTGGATGAATTTAGCTTTGACTTGGTTGCACAAAAGCAGGTTGAATTAAACCCAGCAATCACCCAGTAACCATGGAGATTTATTCTTTGCAGCTAGCCTGCTCCAGAACAGGCTAAGAGCCAGGCTAACAGCCAGGCTAAGAGCCAGGCTAAGAGCCAGGCTAAGAGCCAGGCTAAGATTAATTCTGGAGTCTCATGTGTTAAATCAGCTGCCGCTCTGATCCGAAATAAACGTGTTTAACAGTTATTCTGTTGTCTTCTGAATGTGTTCTGCTTTATTTTTATTAACATGCATTACTTGTCACTATTGCTGTCACAAGTTTGATGTAAATCCTACTATTGCAGTTCTTTACATGGTAAGAAATGGTTGCACTGGCACCGGAGACACCATGAAATTTGCCCCATGCAACGTGGAGAGGCGGGGGGAGGCAGGGGGATCCTCCCACACCATGCAGCGGACTCTAAAGGAGACTTTTTGCAAAAAAGCGCCAATGGCAACTGACCAAACGTCTGTATTTTTACCAGATGGGAGTGGGAATGTGTTGGAATGCCACAAAACTTCTTAATCTTTTTTATTTTGGTGCTGTCACGCATCTGGGAGTGAGAAAAAACCCTGAGTAATAATAATAATAATAATAATAGGCTATATTGTTTTACAGATATGCTTACAATGTGTTTTGAAGTCACTTCTTTTTCTAGTTTTTGTCCAGTCATGTTTGTTCTGTATGAACATTTATTGTAGAAAGATATTTTGAATTAGACATAGCTTATAGAGATTTGTGCATATTGTTGTAAAACATATTCTCGCATTGTGAATACGGGTTTGAAATTAAACCTCGTCCATAGGGTAAATTTCCCGAGGAACATGAACTCCCTCTGCTCACTTTTAAGGCAAAGTAGGCTAAATAATAAAACATTTTTATTTATATAGTGCTTTACAGGCTACTCAAAGACACTTTACAGTAAAACCAGCACATTTAGCACATACAAACAGATACAGCAATACAACCAACACATAAAACAGGCATATTATATATTATTATATATAAAAGCAATTAAAACACAGTGTACAACTTTGTAAAAATGTGGAGTGACTAGTAAGTAGATCTTTTTAAATCCTTACGCATTCAGTTGGTCCGCTATTGTCTGTTGGGCTTTTTCTCTCTGTCTGATAACAACAGCCGTATTTCCCTTTTTGCATATTAAATGTTTCACCGCCTCGTAATTTTCCATTAAAAGCTGCTGCTCAGCAGGTTAAAGATATGCCGCAAGCGTCTTCTCCATTTCTGCATCAGTAAATCTGTGATCGATACCGTGGTCTAGTTAAGAAAGCTGTGAACGTGCACCTATCCCAGCTATCTACACCTGGCTGACATAGCTTCACCTTCTCATCCTGGCTCGGCAAACGTGCAACCGATTAAGCTGTGATGAGCGGACCACACTAAGTCAAGCTGCGCTTTTTCAGTTATCCTGGATTTCTTCATTCTAGTTTTGTGCAACAGGCCCCAGGTTTCAATGTCGGAAAAGCTTTTGTTTTCATTAATTCTTTAACTTTTACTTTTGTTATCGAAGAATAACTGAAATAAAGATATTTAACATTACTGATCCAGCTGTCTAGACCTGAATCTGAAAATATGAGAGAATTAGAGGAAAAAGAAAACATATCACATCCTTTTCTAGTTTGCATAATACATCTTTTTCTTCGAGATATGATGTAATATCCGTGTATTAAATGTATCATCAAGGATCTTGTGAAGGTGCTCTGGCATACACTGTATAATTAATAAAAGTCTGCATACTTTCAAATTTGTCATCCTTACATTTTTTTCATTTATACATTATGTAATGCCATTGTTTTAGCCATTCTCTACCTGTTTTATAACTTTCAAGAAGTGAGAGCTCTATCTGAGGCTGGAGTTTGCCACATTAAACACCAATATATAAAAGGGACAGAGTATCTTGTGGTAATTGAGAGTGTATACTAAATAGTGACAGAACAAGGCTTTTAGCTGTGCATTTTAGGTATAAGTTGGTTGGGAGTGAGCCATACTGTATGAGTGCAGACTTGTTTGTGCAAGCAAATAAACTGTGACATAAATAACAAAAAAAGGGAATGAGCCATATTGTACAGTGCGTGCACACAATTCCATTTTGTGCAGTCCCTCATGTAATTTTTCACTTTGATGTTTATACATTTATTTTGATGGGATACCGTTTATAGAAGTCAAACCCACAAAAAACCTGCAATTTATCATCTACACACACACACACACACACACACACACACACACACACACACACACACACACACACACACATAAGGCAAGGCAGCTTTATTTGTAGAGCACATTTCAGCAACAGGGCAATTCAAAGTGCTTTAGATGAAAACAGATTAAAAAATTAAAAACAGATAAAATACGAGAAAAAAAGTTACAGTGCAGTATAAGAAATTAAACATTGAAGAGCAGTTAAAACAGTTAATATATTAAAGCAGATAAAATAGGAATTTCTCTTTATATGCTTATATAGATTGTTATACAGTGTCAACAATGCAGCCTCAGTATAAGAAATGAACAGTTATTTAAAGAAAGGCAACATCAAAAAGAAAGGTCTTCAGCCTTGATTTAGAAGAACTGAGAGTTGCAGCAGACCTGCAGTTTTCTGGGAGTTTGTTCCAGATATGTGGAGCATAAAAACTAAATGCTGTTTCCCCCTGTTTAGTTCTGACTCTGGGGACAACAAGCAGACCTGTCCCAGACGACCTGAGAGGTCTGGGTGGTTCATAGTGTAGTAGCAGATCAGAAATGTATTTTGGCCCTAAACCGTTTAGTGATTTATAAACCAGCAAAAGTATTTTGAAATCAATTCTTTGAGGCACTGGAAGCCAGTGTAGAGACTTCAGAACTGGAGTGATGTGATCCACTCTCTTGGTCTTAGTGAGGACTCGAGCAGCAGCGTTCTGAATCAGCTGCAGCTGTCTGATTGATTTTTTTAGGGAGACCTGTAAAGACACCGTTACAGTAGTCAAGTCTACTGAAGATAAAAGCATGGACAAGTTTTTCCAAATCCTGCTGAGACATAAGTCCTTTAACCCTTGATATATTTTTTAAGGTGGTAATAGGCTGACTTTGTAATTGTCTTAATGTGGCTGTTAAAATTCAGGTCTGAGTCCATGACTACACCAAGATTTCTGGCTTTGTCTGTTGTTTTTAACATTATCGTTTGAAGCTGAGTGCTGACTTTTAATCGTTCCTCCTTTGCTCCAAAAAACAACCACCTCAGTTTTTTTTCATCATTTAATTTAAGAAAGTTCTGGCACATCCAGTCGTTAATTTGTTCAATGCACTTAGTCAGTTGTTGTATTGGACTATAGTCCCCTGGCGATAAGGTTATATAAATTTGTGTGTCATCCGCATAACTATGGTAACTTATTTTATTGTTTTCCATAATTTGAGCCAGTGGAAACATGTAGATGTTAAACAGGAGAGGCCCCAGAACGGAGCCTTGGGGAACTCCGCACGTCATATTTGTATGCTCAGATGTATAATTCCCTATAGACACAAAGTAGTCCCTATTCTTTAAATAAGACTCAAACCACTTTAGTACTGAGCCAGAAATGCCAACCCAGTTTTCCAATCGGTCTAGTAATATGTCATGGTCGACCGTATCAAATGCAGCACTGAGATCAAGTAATACCAAGACTGAAATTTTGCCACTATCTGTGTTTAAGTGGATGTCATTAAAGACTTTAACAAGAGCTGTCTCAGTGCTGTGGTGTGGTCGAAAACCCGACTGGAAGGCATCAAAACTGTTGTTTAGTGACAAGAAAAGGTTGAGTTGTTGAGAAACCGTTTTTTTCAATGATTTTACTTAAAAATGGAAGGTTTGATATCGGCCTATAGTTGCTCATTAGTGACGTGTCTAGATTGTTCTTTTTTTAAGAGTGGCTTAATGACTGCAGTTTTCAGGGCCTGTGGGAAGATACCTGAGAGAAGAGACGTGTTTACAATCTGTAGAAGATCTGTAGCCAAACAATTCGAAACATTTTTTGAAAAGGCCCGTTGGTAGAATATCAAGGCAGCAGGAGGAGGTTTTCAGATGTTGTATAATGTCCTCCAGGTTTTTACGGTTAATCATATGAAATTGGGTCATATTGGAATTTGTTTTGCCTGGACACTGTGACAACACATACCCTGTACTCGATATGGAAGCACTGATTGTTTGTCTAATTTTCAGAATTTTGTCTTTGAAGAAGGTGGCAAAATCATTGCAGGCCTTGGTGGATAAAAGTTCAGATGCTACTGGTACTGGAGGGTTTGTTAACCTATCGACAGTAGCAAACAAAGCACGTGAGTTATTATTGTTTTTGGCAATAATGTCCGAGAAGAAGGACCGCCTTGCATTCCTCAGTTCCAAATTATAAATGCGAAGTCTCTCTTTATAGGTGTTGTAGTGGACCTGGAGATTAGTTTTTTCGCCACCTGCGTTCTGCTTTTCGACACTCTTTTTTTCTGTTCTTACCAGTATGGCATTTCTCCATGGAGATCTTTTCTTATCAGAGACAGTTTTTACCTTAATGGGAGCAATGGCATCAATAACATTTGTAATTTTACAATTGAAATTGTCTACAAGCTCAGTGACTGAGACCCCTGAGAGGGTGGGTGTGGACGAGAAAAGCTGAATGAATGTTTCACTGGTGTTGTCAGTGATATACCGTTTTCTTATTAACTTTGTTTGGACACTTTTGTGCACAGAGATAGTGCCATTAAAGAAAACACAGGAATGATCAGAGAGAGCAGCATCAGTCACCACAACCTTGGAAATGTTCAAACCCTTCGAGATAATCAAGTCCAGAGTGTGCCCCTTGTTGTGTGTGGGCTCCGTCACATGCTGAGTCAGTCCATAGTTCTCAAAAAATACAACACAGTTCTTTGGTCCCTCTATCCTGGGGGTTGTCAACATGAATGTTGAAATCACCAGCAATAACTACACAGTCAAAGTTAATACAGATTATAGACAGCAGTTCACTAAAGTCGTCAAAGAAGGATGCACAGTATTTAGGTGGCCTGTAGATAATTAGAAATATAGGTCGAGAGGGGGACCTTAGCTGAAGAGCCACATATTCAAAAGAAGCAAAGTTTCCATAAGATATTTGAGTACATTGGAACGAGTCATTAAACAAAATGGCGTACTCTACCTCCTTTCTTATTCACTCTATTCTCACTCATAAAACTGAAGTTAGGGGGAGCTGACTCTATAAGAACAGCATCACTGTTATTATAGTCTAACCAGGTTTCAGTTAAAAAACATAAGGTCAAGATTGTGCTTAATAATAAAATCATTGATTAAAAATGATTTACCCGCCAAATACCTGGCGTTTAGTAAGGCTAATGTTACTGTGTTAAAATAATTATCTGTCTCGTTTTTTTGGGACAGGCTGTGGCTGACGAGGAATGGATCTTTTTTCTTACTTAGCTGATTCACCATTCTTTTTCTATTACCTATTACAACATTGATTGACGAAGAATTGAATACACAGGGCCCAGGCTTGTCCTGGAAAGAGTCATGAGTGCCACTAGGCATGCAGCCTGGACCCAGCACATATCAGTTAAAGCTTGTTTCATTTTGTACACAAGCATACTTGTCAGTCTGGTGAGAAGGAGTTCGCTGTCGTCCTTGAGGGGGCAGAGGTGCCTGGCGTTTTACTTTTAGCGGTTCAGTCAAAACAGGGTCAGTTTGATGCTGGGGGCGAATGATGGGAGAAGGTAGTGGGGCAAACTTGATTCCAGCATCTACCAGCTGCTCCAGGCGGATGGGGAGAGCGATGGATCCTCAAAGGCGTCGGTGTTGGTAAGGGGGTTTGAGGAGTGTTGGATGGGTGAAAAGGGGGGTTGAGATTTCTCGTCTCCGTTCTGTGATCCTCCATGGTCAAATCTTTGCTCAGGTGGGGGCTGTGGTGGATCACTGCCGCACTTTGTTGTGTCTTCCTCTTGTTTTGTTTGTTTATCTTGTCTCGTGTCCTTGGCCGAGGGAGTAGATGTGTGGTGTAGAAAGTAAAGTAGGCTAGAGGTGAACAGCTTTACTCCTGGCTTGTTAAGGAAAAGTCCATCTGCTTTAAAAAGATGTCTGCGGTCCCAGAAAATGTTAAAATTGTCAATGAACCGCAGAGAGTGGACGGTACATGCAGTTGAAAGCCATCTGTTCAGTGCCAACAGTCTGCTGAATCTCTCAGCTCCTCTTCTGACTGGCGGTACAGGGCCACTGATAAACACCTCCGAGTTTAGGGAGCTGACTGAGTTCAGCAGATTCATGAAGTCACGATTCAGCACTTCAGACTCTTGCTTTACAACATCATGTGACCCTACATGCAGTATAATGTTCTTCACAGTTGGGTGTGCTACCACGATATCTGGGATTCTTTCGGCCAAGTCAGACACCATGTCTTTGGGAAAACGGAGTATTTTGGTGTTTTTATTGCTTTTTATGTCTTTTACAGCAGAGTCACCCACAATCAGAGTTTGGTGCCCAGTCGTTAGCTTTCCCTGTAGCTTTTTACTTTATGAATTGCTCTCAGTCCTTACCCTGCTGTGGGACGATGAGACGCAATCCAGGTCATGTCCAGGGTCCTGCAGCAGAGGAGCAAATCTGTTCTCCACCTGCACACTCAGTTGTTGGGGAGGCATTTTGTTGCTAATTCTCCCTTTTGCAGCTGTCCACGGCTGTGTCCTACTGAGTACAGGGGTTGAAGAGGCGCTCTGCCTGGATGATAATGCAGGCCAGCCGGTCGTATCACAAATCTCAGGGCGCTGTGCCCTGCCCTGTTAGTCGTCCTCCCATTTCCAGGAAAATGATTTACTCTTAGGCTTTGCACCAAAAGAGTTCCAGGGAGGACTACCACTTGTTGATGTATTACCCATTCCACAGCCCTGCTGTTTGTTTGCAGTCCTTGCTTTTTATTTTCTCTGTTTATTGTTATGCTGCAAAACACCAAGGTAAATTTCTATGTGAAAACCTACTTGGCACACTTATCGAAATCAGACATGAGGCCGTTTTTGGAACTAATAAACTACGTAAAAGCTCATCGTTGTAGTACGAAGTTTGAGTTCATATGTTGCTGCTGGCCATTACCCGAGTCCAACTATATGTTAATCCAAAGGCAGCTTCATTTCAGACAACGAATCAGAAACTGAGTAAAAATCGGGTTACCATTTAGTCCTCATTTCCAGTTTAGAATAGCTTTTCTACTATACTGTTGAAGTATACTGTAATATGACAGCAGAAATGAGAACAGGAAGCAGTTGCGTATTGTGCTGCACTTATTCACTTGTGCAGCCACCAGCTATTATTTTCAAATGAAAAATCTCAACCCCCAGAGTGTTTGAATTATTTATGTGTTGACTTGAACAGCTACATGCTCTACACATTGGGTCTTTGATAATTGACAGGTAGCCTTGGGAGATGTTAAGATAACTAAAATTAGAAGAAAAAACAAACTTCTTAAAAAAAAAAAACGACCTTTATTGAAGACATTCTTAAATGTCAACAGCTGTTTTTGATATTAGAGTGGTATTCAAAGAACAATAAAAAGACATTGGTACAGCACATAAAAAAATATTTTTCAAATGAAGAAAAATACACTACCAACTCAGAAATCTCATTTTTGAGTTGTAACACCTAAAGACTAGTTTCTTTCATTTCGATGTTTAGTCCTCCTAATATGGCAGGGGATAAAGAACTACCACTAGAAAATCTCAAACTTAAGATATGTAGTGTTAACTTTACAAAAAAAGAAAAATAACACTGTACATCTTAAAAACATTAAATATACACATGTTGTTGTCGGTCTGACTCATATTTCAAGATGGTGTATGGAGTATATTAGGGTTATATGGCATAAACAAAACTTCAGGTCCCATGCCTAGGCAATCTATTCATCGTCGTCATCATCGTCGTCATCTTCCTCTTCATCGTCGTCGTCATCATCGTCTGCTGCAGCAGCAGATGCCGTTTCCACTGTGCCCTTAGTACGGTAAGCAACAATATCCTGTAGAGAGCCCAACAAAGTGTTTTTAGCAATAGAGAGACCTACTCTTTTACATGCTTCAACGTAAAATAAAACCTTGAAAACAAAAAAATGTGATTTTTACATGTTTACAAAAACAGCTTTGTCTATTTACCTTGTCGTATTTCTCCTTCAACTTGGCAGCCTTCCTCTCATACGGCTGCTTGTTCTCTGCTGATGAGCTGTTCCACATCTCTCCCAACTTCTTTGCCGTGTCCCCAATCGTAAGTCCAGGATGCTCACTTTTTACCTTGGGGCGAAAGTCTGCACAGAATATGAAGAATGCAGACCTGTGGGGAAAAATGTTTCAGATAAGATATCATAATCTACTTGACACTTAAGTGTCATGAAAAAATGGTGTGGAGCAAGTTGATTATGATACATACGGTGGTCTCTTGGGGGCATTGGGGTCCTTGAATCGCTTCTCTTCTGGCCCTTTGGGGGGATCATAATTCTTCATTTCCCTCTCATAACGCACCTTGTCTTGTTTGGCCATATCTTCAAAATTGCCTCTTTCTTTTCTGTGACATTGTCTTTGGGAAGACGAAAACAGTTTCAAACAATCTTGAAGACATACACTTCTTGAAAGAAAATATATGATTCAGAGAATAAAAAAATGAAGATTCAGATATTGAGTTATTTATTTTACCTTCCATCGCTCAGAGCATTTCTTGGAGAACTCTGCAAAGTTGACAGATGCTTCAGGATGTTTCTTCTTATGCTCCTCTCTGCATGTTTGCACAAAGTAGGCATATGAGGACATTTTGCCTTTCGGCTTCCTCAGATCCTTTCCCATCTTGGATCGCTAAATAGAGAAGAGAGAAAACACGTTTTGAGATCAATGTCTCCAAGTCTAATCATACAGCAGCATTGGCGATATTTAAATATCTCCCTAGTCCATTGGATGCGTCTTGCTTTGTCAGTTCCATCTATTGTTTGAAGGGGGGGTGTCCGGGATGACTAATAAGCTATTGTATGTAGAGGCCAACATGATGCTTCCTTTAATACTAGCTACACTCAATAACACATTAGTTTACTGGTACTTTACTTCCAGCATGAATTCATGGTGATATATTACAGAGTTACCGTTAGTGAAAACAGTGCGTTAACGTTACCTCCATTATTTAGTAACGTTACCCTCCCATTTAAATACCATGTAGATAAATACAAAAAGAATTAGCTTCCGCCGCCTTTGATTGTTCGCTAGCTGTTAGCCATTGTGGCTCCGCTGTTGCTGTGTGTCCTCTTGATTTTCGCGTTAGCCTTTTAGCTAGACTAGCTAGCTTTATCGAGCTGGCGTGACACAGTGCTCATTTCATGAGACGATTATTAAAATGGCTGATTTGATTGCAAACAATGGCTAGCGGACAGCTATCACACCCCACCCGCCTCTTAACAGGCCTCATATTTAACCTCAATGGCCTGCCTGGATAATGCAGTTTAAATGATTTAAAGTTTCAATAAAAGTGGCGATGGCGGCGGAGAAAGATGCTCCGCCTGCATCACTGCACCCGGCGGACTGCCTCAGCACCAGTCAGCGGTATTAACCTACGTTCACCTTCTAGCTAGCGTTAGCTTTTATGATAGCAACACGGCCAGACCAACCAGCCCCCCATTACCATGCTAACATATAGCAGGCTAGCTATGTCGGCTAGCTCATAACACATTAGCGGACGTTACGCTAACCCGAGCGTAGTCGTTGACTTGGTCATTGGGTTACTGTATCGCACCTTGTTTTTGGAAGCTAATGTCAGGGTTAGGTAACTACGCAGCTACGTTAGCAAGATAGTGTTAAACATCAGCAAGAGCTTGATACCATGTTAGCATCTTATCCAGCTCAGTCATGCAACTTATGCACGTTAAGGTTACAACGCCGTTGTATACTGTGCAAATCTTATCACAGCCCACGGCTTCATTCATAACAAGTACATACTAGTCGCGTTGTTAATAAGTGACGTTAGCGTTAAACATGTATTATGCTTACCCCCTGAAGCCAGCTTTACGTCGGTACGTATCAAACAATGGAAGAAGAAGCACCGTCCGTCGGTGCGCGGTCTCTCGGCTGTGAGGATGCCTCTATGTTTGTCTTGTGTGTCGGGCTCCGGCTGTTGAACATTGGCTGCCGTCAACTCCTTGGAGTACCTTATTGGACACTCGCTGGCTCAGTCCTGCTTGTTGCAAGTAGTACAGTTGGTTGTCCAAAACACGACGGGGCGGTGGCGCTAAACTTGAATATCAAATAGCCAGCGCCTGGGAAAGATTTAACGTAACGTTATGCAGGTATATAGCAAGTATATTCAAATTGAGGTGGTACGTTAAACAAGTGAAGACTTGTGTTGTGGAATAAATACCCATTGTTAACTTAAAAGTTATACTACAATATACAATATATAATGTGCAATTAACCCACACGTTACCTCGTAAAGTATCAAATATACATAGGCCTAACTAATTTAGAGTGTTATAGGCCTATATGATATATTACCGGATAATCAACATAAGCAGCTGTAGCTGGTTAAGATGGATCTTATTTTATTTTATTTTAATTTAGGATTTATATTTATTTTGACAGGTTTAAAGATTAAGATTATTTAGTTATGTAGTAAGAGTAAGTCAGGAGTGAAATGTGCCTTCTCTAAAATGTATTTGTAGAAACGTACATATAAACGTAAGATATTTATTTCATGAATTGCAAAAAGATGTGTTTCCTGAAATAAAGAAGCAGATTGAGTGCAATAATGTGAAGTAGGCTGCTGTATACAATCCGTCATTGTATGATATATTTTATATTTGATGTTTGTAGTGTAACCAGTAAAGTATAGCTGTAAATGTACAGTATTTCTCTCTGAAATGGCCAGAGTTGAAGATTATAGCATAGAATCAAATTGTAGTGCACTGTCAGTAACCGATGTCAACCATATTGGGCAGTGTTTAATTTTGAATGCAACATCTCCCCTACTGAGCTGACAGTGGCCATTCAAATGTTGTAGGTCTCCATAACCACAGCACCTAGAAACAGCCTGCATCAGGGATCAGCTCTGCTTCTGCACATGAGAACAAAACCTGGAAGCCAGACGTTCTAATTTTTATACACACACAGGCTTACATTTAGGATCCACAGTGGTAAATTACGTTTTTTTAGCAAGCCATCAATGAGGTGAACTGTCACCTGGAAATGGAAAGGTTTTCATTACACCGAGAACAACTACTGTAGCGCCAGGTGGTCACCAATGACAACCAAAGGTAATGTTAAACCAAGGATATGTAAAGATTGAAATGTGTTACCTAACTTGAAAGTAACTTAATTTTTGTAACTTAAAAAGTAATTCAACTTAGTTTTGAATTGCAAAACAAGTTATATTTGGTCACAATACAGAGGTTTACGTATCTTTGCATAATTTGATATTTGCTCGATTGATATAGTTTTTTTTACTTCATTGTGCACCCTGCTCATTGACTGTAGCCACAGCGCTGTGAATTTATGGCTGGCAATGTGAGATTACCTGTAGCCCAGAGTAACTGTTGAATACTACATATCAAGAATTCAGGGTTGCAATCTAATAGTCATTTTCTTCTAGAGGGAAAACCGTGGTGGGATCCATATGAAACATCTCATAGAAGACAATTTGTCTACCGTCCAAACTCAGCTGCAGAGATTCTGCTGTAAGTTCTATTCATGGGCTTCTGATAAAGTTCTGAATATGCATGCAGAATTTGCTTGTTTCTGTGTATGTGTAATTTTATGTCTCTGTTTATGCATATTTAGGTGCCCAACGTCAACTTCATTTATAGACTCCAATTCACAGTCTATACCTTTTGGTTCAACTGTGTACAGCAAGGAGTTTTGCTGGAAGCCAGCCTGCAAACCTGAATGCATTCGCACAGGAACCGCCTCAAGGCAGAGGAGAAACAACCCACATCCTAGTCAGGTTGGTATTTAGGCTGTGTTAGCCTCAATTTTACATTCATAGTTGAATGCCATGCTTGACCTCTCACAGTGTATCGTAACCTTTAAGTCAAGCTATTTTCCCCAAGTCTTTCATCATGTGGAGGCTGCCTAGGGACGCCACACAAAGCTCTGAGTATGTCAGCTTTCCTTGGAACTGTCCCCCATCTGAGGAGAACATCCGTAAGGCCTTGACAGCACAGTACAGCTCCATCTACAGATGTGACTACATGGGTATGCCTCAAGGTAGACAAGTCTGTTGGTTCAGTCTTGTGTATATGAAAGCATGTCAGAACAGCTGAACTGCTGACATTCAAGCACTCAGGTGTGTCCAAATGAAACAATAATAATATTTCTCTCTACAGCTCATTTTCCTTTTGTTGTGGAACTTCTTTGACAGGACATGGTCATATTAAACAAGCAGAAAGAAGACTTACACCTCTGCACAGCAGGCGTGAAATGCCGCTGTCTACTGATACAGAGATGAGGGACAATTACCGCCAGCCAAAGCAAAAACCTGAACTGCTGGGCAACTACTCACACTACAGCTGCAGCACACATCCTAACATGGCCTGTCGTGGTATAGGTACTGTATTCTAAAAAATGAAATACTGATGTAAACACAGTTAAGAGTGCTTGCAATTCACCAAGCCTAATGCTTTCTATCAATTGCTTATCCTCTGTGTGTTGCAGTTCCAACTGTTGTGCAAAGGCACACTCAGCAGAAAAGATCAGATTTGACCAACTACGACTGTGGAAAGAGAGTCACTGATGTCACATGTGTGATAAAGTCTCTGCTGCCCCAGGAGCTGCAGCAATTACACAGAATTCTACCTGAGGAGGGTTAGCATCAACTAATGCCTTTGAATGTTTAAGCATTTTGACAGGTTGCTTACTGATTTTTATTTGGACATGCAGCTAGTTCATGTTTTGTGTCTTTCGGCTTTGCAGAAAAGGAGGCTGTAAGAACAGTTTTGAGTAAAGATGTGTACCCAAACAACAATGAGAAAGTGTATAAACTCCCAGCGGTTGTGCTTAAGTCCTGCTCACCAGAGAGGATATCAAGCTGGCCAGGACCTCTCTGAGCCTCATGGCTTATATTAGTTGTTTCTTTATCTGTCTTTGTATTTTGTGTGTTTTTATGTCATTTATTTTCATGGTAGGGGTAAAACTGTAATAAATAACATGACATAATATAACCAATATATGTAAATTAACAGTGTCTTGCAGAATTAGATTGCTGTCATTTTTTGTGGAACTTGTGCGTTGTGATAATTAAACATCTCTGCCTGATGAAAAAATATTTGTCTGCCATGTTTCACCCCTCCCCGTTTTTTTCTGCTATCTGACATTATGCAGTATGTTTCCAAGACAGACAAATTGATTTAATGGGTTCTATCTGCACAGAATATGACAAACAGTAAAACGTAGTTATCTTTTGCTTTGTAAAATACTGTTTTGCAAGTCCTTCCGAAAGGAATATTATATTTTTTGTATAATGTATTCATGCTCTTGGTAGTTGCAATTCAAATGTAACATGTGTCAACATTAATGAGATGAATTAAACGATGATTACCTGAAGATTGCTACAAGTAGGGTAGCTCATTATGTAAGTAGGAAATATCTATCAGAATGGACTACTTCCTCTATAAATGTAGTTAAAGGTAGAGTAGCTCATTCTGTCAGGTAGGGAATATCCATCAGAATGCACTACTTCATCCATAAATGTAGTTTAAAGTAGGGTAGCTCAACAGGTAGGACATATCTATCAGAATGGACTACTTCCTTTTATAAATGTAGTATAATGTATACATAATATACATAATATAATATAAGTATAATGTAAACAGTGCAATTTATTTTTTTTATTTTAAACAAGATTGAATATGGCTTTAACGAAGCTATTTCTCTCTTTGTACGTGCAGCCTTCTGTCTTTAGTTTTGTAGTCTCACATGTCACTCTTGGTATCTTAGTTACTATGGGGCCACCTGCTCTGCTCAGGTGTAATGTTAGAGCGAGTGTCAGGTAGACTAATGTGAGCTCTGTCTAGGAAATGTGCTGCACTAAAGTCTGCTGTTTACATCACATCAAGATACATTTAAGATACACCATCTAACAAGGATGCCATTTGGCAAAAAGACCCGCTCTTCTTCAGCTTCAGGAAGATTAGAAACCCAACATGTGACCAGGTAATCTGCTGCTTTGTTGCTCTCCTTACCACCAGTATAAAATCAAACGTCTTTGTTGAGTTTTGTTAGTACCAGTTTTATCTTTATTTCTAGAGTTTTAATGTCTGGATAAGGGATAATGGGACCATAGGTTGAGGCCTTTCCTTGTCATATTCAGACAATGTTTACTGTTGTCATGGTGCTTGAGTTGCATCCGTGGCAACACTGAGCAGTTCCCATAGTAGTACAGGAAGTCTGGTTACCTGGAACTTTCACTCCTAAGATGAAATAGATTGATGAATAGTTTACACTTTAAAGTAGTCTGTAACCATGTTGGCTACCCTAGCGTCAAGTAATAATAATGATCAACAATAATGATCTTCCGATATACATTTAATAAGTGCCGAAACAATGTTTACCCATAATAACAATGCACTATAGGAACAGTGCATGCATTTCATCAAAACATCTCAAATCCTCCAGCATCTCTCTGAACTGTGGAGTGCAGGGGGGAGGACTAGAAGCACTTCTGGGCCAGGCTGTCGGGGTGAGAAAGTCACAGATGACTGCTCAGCACCAAGACGAGGGGGTGTCAGCGAGGACAGACAAGAACAGCCTGAATGGTTGGTTCGAGAGCTGCTGAGACAGAGCAGGCGGAGACACTCTGTCACACTTGGAGATGAGGTTCAAATCATTAGACGACAACACAGTATTGACCTAACTCTCAGACTCTGCAGCCTCAAGGTATACAACATATATTTAAATGTG
The DNA here is from genome assembly GCF_031162955.1 of Sander vitreus. Classification (NCBI taxonomy): domain Eukaryota; kingdom Metazoa; phylum Chordata; class Actinopteri; order Perciformes; family Percidae; genus Sander; species Sander vitreus. The sequence goes on from NC_135857.1 coordinate 2,118,253, forward strand.
AAATCAGAAAAGTAAATGTGAAATATTTCAACCTATCTCTGCATCTGAAAAGTTGTGGTAAATTTGGATTATTTCACTGCCATGGATTTTAACCCCTTCCCATTGAGTCAACATTGTTAAAGTTGCTGCTTTTAGCCTCAAGGTGTCACTAGAGTGCTACATTAGTACACTCACCATTTTACAGACTCCAAAGTGCTTAAACTCAACTACAGCTGAAGCATATCTCACTCACAAGGTGAACTGCAGAATAAATGTAAGGTAATGTCAAAAGTGCCATTTTAAATCAAGTTGATGATCAATTTACATGACAGTGCATCCGGCAGGACAATCTGTCCCATGTTTCAGGCCAAAGTAAAACAAACATAGTTGCTGGGCCAACTACTTAAAAGGACCCCCTGTATATTCAAATTCAAGCTTTCAAGCTGACAGGAATGATGGACTGTTATAGGAGGCTGGAGTTTCAGTTGCAGATGTCAGTCACACTCCTGCTTAATGTAATGAGCAATGTGCCATGACAGATTAAACAGAACAGGCTCAGGAGTTATGCAGTTCTAATAAAGGGATTTGGAAAGCAGTCAAGGTGATGTGAACACTTTCAGCACTTCCATCTCTTTGACTGATAAAATAATTATCTCTGCAATTCAGCAGAGATACATAGGGAACCCTTGACTCTAGTTACATCCGTGAGGAAGTAGGCTGTTTATCCCTGTTATTTATTAATGATAGTCTAGTTTGAAGAGTGTCATGGATCAAGGACCCGTTGCTAGGAAACCGGGGCAAATTGTAGAGAGGCCATTAACACCATGAGAGCATGGCTCATCATCAGGCCTTGATCAAGCATCTCAGAGACATATCATAGCCGGTGATGGCTTGCAGTGACCTTTACAGATAATTATTAATACTCAGAGGTGGAGCCCTAATCATGTGTGTTGGTAATTACATAGTCTTAATATCTCCTCTCTAGCACTCAGACTGTGTGAACTGCCTGGTGAGTAGACTGAAAAAAAATTGGAAGGAGCATTGTTGCCAGTAAAACTTTATTACTGGTATTATTGTGCTATTTTCTTAGAATATTCATTATCAACCTGTAATATTAATTGGCTGATGTCATCATCATATAATGTCCCCATTCTTCCTTTCCAATAAGATTGATGAGACAATATCACTCGACAACCTCCAGAAATTGAAACTAGCATTTGAGGTACTGTATAAACTACATCTTTTTAAAACCACACTGACAGTCTGACTATTCATTTCTGGAAGATTTGATTGTATTTTTTCCCTGTAAAGGATTTTGAAACGGGTGGCTTGAGATCCATTGATGCGAAGAATTTTGGCCGTATAGTAAAGAAGTGTTTGGGTTTGCCGAAGACAGTAAGACAGTGTGACATTTCTCTTTATATCTTACTCTCTCTCTCTCTCAGATTCTCACATCTCTGCGTTCTCTGTGTCTCACTTCTTTGCAATTGACAACAAGCTTACCTGAATAATTGACAATAAATGTTATTGTTCTTTATTCTTTTGTTCTTTGAATTTCACAGAGCAATGCACAGATGCAAGGGTTATTTAAGAAGATTGATTATTCAGGCCAAGGAAGGATTTCATGGGTGAGATGAAATTCGTATTTGTTTCTTATGGAGCATGCAGCCTTTTATTAAAGAGATTGCCTTAGTTATGACACTTCTCATGCATGCTAAAACCAGGAATTTGCAATAGACCACTATGATGTGACAGGGTTATTTTGACAACTGTAATGCAGTAAGGATTTGTAGCAGGTTAACTGGAACTCACTGGAACTCATCAGCTTTTCTAATGCCAAGTTGACGGTGCAATAACACATTTGTCTTGTGTTGACTCAAAGGAGATTGTTTCCCAAGTGATAGTCTGCACTGTATTCACTCTTGACTCTTAACTTAATGATCTTGTCAGTGTTTTTTTCTTCAACTGGATAATTTGTCGATTTAACAGGTTTTATGGATTGTAAAGCAGAAACATAATGTCCTGGTTTGCAAATTTTAAAGAAGTGACTGGAAGATATTTCCAGTTCTCTGGTGTAACACTGGAGTATGGTTTGTTTTTTTAATTTGCAGAGTAAAATCGTTAATTTTACAACTGCACTCGCAAGGGTGTATTTTTTCCCTGGTGATAGTCCGCCTCACTTATTAAAATCCTATTTTTATGCAATAATTGAACATCAATCACATATTAAATATAAGACACTGAAGGACCTATCTGTCATAAAGTATGAGGTCTCAACAAAAACAAAAAATCTGACTTTAAATAAGGCTAGTAAATTAATAAAAGCCTACAGCAATTACACAGAATTTCTATTTTTGATTGATAGAATTTATCTATGGCTATAGAAGACAATCAAAAGTGTGTGTAAACACTTATCTCCAACATGATCCCTGATGTCACCACCATTTCTATATGACTACTATTAATTTGAAAAGCATGTTGTGATCATTTCTAGATTGATATGCATAGTTAAAATGTAGGAAATTATATCATCATCTACACGCTTTCATTTTTTATTTTATTTTTTGAAGCCTTTTGTGTTGCCCGTACTTTACTAAACCTAACACCCTTGCACATTTAACCATGATAAAATGTTTTGACTATCATCATGCAGGATAGTCAACCTGAACATTACCTGTTTTTCATGTGACGCAGGGCGAGTTCAGCACACACATGATGCAGGAGTACAAAGAGAAGCAGGAAACTGAAAGACGCAGTAAGCAGGTGGCTTTCACCCTGCCAGCCACTATGAAGGCGTTGGGTCATGGCATCCCCATCGTCAACATCCACCCCACCCATGATGGGACCGTTGTAACAGTGCGAGAAGACGGGGTTGTTTGCTACTGGAACCCTGAACTTAAACCCCTGAAGACCAAAAAACATGTTTGTATGTTTTAACTTTTGTACATTTACCTGAACACTTTAAAGATAAGTCTGGTGTCATTCTATATTTTTCTTATTGTTAACAATCCCTAGTCTAGCATTGCCAGACCTATCTCCACAGCGATGTGGAGTAATGTCTGGCTACACCACAGACACATTCTGGGATAGGAGAAAAGAAAACGCTCTGGCTTGGTCTTTAAACCAATCACAATCGTTTTGGGCACAGTGACGGTGGCTCTGCAAAATAGTCTCGGGAAGGAAGTTGTTTTGGTGGAACATTTGCACCCCGCAAAAGAAAATGCCACATACAAAATTAAATTAGGTTAACTGTTGACACAATACAATAGCGTGAGCTATTTAAATTAGCTGATACATGGAACAATGGAGGTCTATAGGCCAAACCAGACTTTGCCTCTAATATTGTCCATATGTATAGAAGGTTTATGATGATTGTGTTATTTTGTCACTCTTCTGTATGTATAGTGAGGACAAAAGATCATAACACTTTTCACTATATTCAGTAAGCATACTATATTATATACTATATTAATTGGCAACCTACAGCTGTATCTTCACAAATATTCTATATAGTCTATTCTATCGTATTGCATCAAATCTACCTCTACCTATGAAACGTGGGACGTTTGTGACATATTGATTTGTTCATATCTTACAGAAGGAAGGACCTGCAAACAGGAAGTCAAAGTGGGCAAGTGATTTTACTCTGATGACAGAGTTCAACAAGCTGATGATCGGAACGGGGTAATATGAAAAATAAAAATGACTTAAAGACCAAAGGATTTATTGCGTACATTGATTAGGCTTACTCTTACTGCAGGTTCCAGACTATTCTAGCTTTGTTTATTGTGTGTGTGTGTGTGTGTGTGTGTGTGTGTCTTCGTTATCTTCCAGGGACAGAGAGATCCAACTTTATGAGCTTTCCACTCTGGAGCCTTATTGCCAGATCAATGCACTAGACACAGTGCCTTTGACATTAGATTACGGGTGAGCAACATAACTGCATGTTAACATTTGTTCCAAATGTCACAATAAGTCACATTAATGGTTTGTTTTTTTTTCTCAATAGCTACACTGGCCCTGATAAATGTTGTGTTCTGTATGGAGACATGGAGGTAGGTCCTTTTGTTCAGACCTGATCCAATTCTCAAACAAGAATCATTTATTATATTCCACTAGATTAATACTGGCGGGGGTTACTTCTTTCAGGGATGTGTGACTATCATTTTAATATCCTCTGTTGGAGATACCCTCAGGTATTTATGCTTTTCTAAATACTTACTACACACATGCACTCTTATTTCACTTATTCAATTAGCCATCACACCAACGTTGAATTCCCTAATGCAATTGTCATGTTTTCTTGAAAATATAACAATGTATTGATCAAATCACAAAAAATATGAAATATTGAGCTTTGATAGGCAGATTTCTGGAGCAGTATAAGGAAATATGTTTTTTGCCTTCAATCACATTGAGTACTAAAATGTCTCCAATTCAGTAAGAATATTGTTAATTTATTAAGTAGCTATTACTGAGATAATGTATTCCGCTGTATATTAGATTTGTAGCTGTGAAATTCATATTTCTTTAAATTTCATTAAAGAAAATGCATTGGATTTTATAATTCCCCCAGGCTATACTGTACAAACCTTTGGGAATGTGTCATGCAGTATATTAGTTGTTCCAATGAATCAGTATACTTCATTGACTGGTAGGTCATTGAATTGCACCAGTATCATGGCCAATTCCATTTAAAAAGCTATTTTGTATTTCTCTTTTTTCAGTTAAATGTGGCACATTTCAATGTATTCCCGATAAAAGCACATGTATGTGAGATTGATAGATGGAGTGTTTTTGACAGTAGGGATTGTGCACTGTTTCTGGTTAAAGTAGATAACTGAGTCTATGGACTCTGTGAACTACTGAAAGCCAGGTAGGCAGTCGACTATCACAGGAACTTCCAAATGTGGTGGAAAATAATACCTTTGCTTCCTGTATGTCCCCCGACAATCAAATAAATGATATGTATTGCACAGGCTTTGTGTCTCAGAAAATGTGACACAGTTTCAGGCCTGATTGCACATCTCAACTTCTCTTTTTATAGATTATGGAATAAATTACCTAAGATTGAAAATATGCCCAACATAGCGGTTGACAATGCAGTGCTTTCCCCGAATGTGACATTTGTCAGATGGAAGGTTCATCAGGACTGGGTAACACAGGTGACATTTTACCTTTCCACTTCCCTTACAAAGAAATTAATTTAAGTTCAGCCAAATGACATATTACAATATCTGCAGAAGTTGTGTACCAAGTTGTGTTCAATGGTGTGGCGTTTAACATCCTTAAACAGACTAGCAAGCAACTAACTCTTCTCTCTAACTGCAGGCAAAATATTTTCAAGGTTTTCAAGCTGTTGTCTCCTCATCAAATGAAGAATCGTCCTCCCTCGTTATAGGTAAATTAATAGACCTAAAACACAAACTTATGTCTGTTCTCACATATGCATATTCTCCGTGACTGATTTAAGATTCCGATAAAAAGTGATGAATATTGAAAATGATGATTAAAAAAGGCATTTAGTCCTTTAACTCTACAGTGTGCATTAATTAAACTGGGTGTTGAACATTACTCAGCCTGGTAGGAGAGCTGGGGGGGATGACTCATGATGACTCATCTATCACAAATTCACCAATCAATGCCAGCACGTGTGTGTGTGTGTGTGTGTGTGTGTGTGTGTGTGTGTGTGTGTGTGTGTGTGTGTGTGTGTGTGTGTGTGGTTTGCCATGTCCACTTGCCAGTTTTGTAATTTGTTCAGATAATAGCTTACCCTTTCCCCACAAAGCATGTTTGATGGATGCTTACACACATGGCCTGGCAATAAAATGCTTTTTTTTCTTCTTCTTGAGGCCGTGTGCTGCCTCTAACAGATGCTGAGCAGCAGCTGGGTGAGATCAGAGAGGCCTGCTATGAAGGTAAGACCAAGAAGGTCCAACTGAGCTGGACTCCACAGCTCCGGGCAGCATGTGACCAGACCGTTTTCACCATCTACAAAGGTGTCAAGACCTTTGACCTTTGTCAGAAGCACAGCTTGCTGGTCACTGGAGGCATGGACAGACTCATACGCATGTGGAACCCACATTTTTCGGGGTGAGGAGCCAGATGTCAGTGGTCTTTCTTCAAGACAATTAACATGACATTTAAAGGCCTCTCCTCCTGATTCTGTTTTTATTTTTTCAGGAAACCAACCAGCGTTTTGAAAGGACACTCTGCTCCCATCACCTACCTCTGCATCTTCTCAGAGGACAGTCAGATCTTCTCTGTCTCCATAGACAGAACCGTGAAAGTAATTCATGACTCATTTTTTGTGTTTTGCTGATTTTGTATGTTCTAAATCAGCGGTTCCCAAACTTTTTAGGCAACGCACCCCCTTCTGCATCCTGACTGGGTTGATGCACCACTGATCTTTTTCTTTTTATGGCCAAATTAAATTAAGGGGCTTTTGACTTACATTGGCATGCTTTGTGTTCAGGCGGTCAACGTAGATAAGGGCTTCATACACACCACACACTGTGGCTTTGGGCAATCTGCATCGCCAGTCCAAGTGAAGCCCAGACCCAAATAAGTTTCATCATATTTCCTTTGTTTTCTTCCAGTCTGATGCCCAGTCTCATTGCCTCTTTTCCCTACTTGCCTGGATGATGAGCATATGTCCTCTTGATTTGCCTGTGCTCTCCGATCCTCCTTTTCAGTCTCCCTCATCTCATCTTTCTCTGTCTCCCACTCAGTTTCTTCTCCCGGTCCCGGTCCTTTCGGCCCAACGCATCTCCCCGTTTCTCTCGTCTCCGATTCCTCAGTCTCTCTCTTTCTAGCTCCTCTTTCATGACTTATAACTTTAGATGTCCCACCTTACAGTTTTCCCTGATTTTAGCCAGTTGTGCATATTTGCGTAAATAAACTATTTCAGCTAGTAGGCTAGCTAGTAGGCATACATACAACGTTAAAGCTAGCAATGTTACCCTACACGTACATTATGTAAAGACAGCCTGACTGGCAGGAACTGAAGTGCATTTTGGGTACATTTACAGTATTTATTTATTAAAATGTAAGTTTTTAATTCAAAATTTATAAAGCAATGTTTTCAATTTTAGCTTTTTATTTCATGAAAAATCCCACTAAAAAGTATTGGTGTAGTTATTACACCATTACATTTTTCCTCTCGTCCACCCCCTAGAGGCACCTCAAGCACCCCAAGGGGTGTGCGCACCACACTTTGGGAATCGCTGTTCTAAATGATCCAAAGAAGTACAGCATTTATATTACTGAACTGCTGTGGTGGAAATACATACACAAGTTTTGTACTTCAGTAAAAGTTTGAGACACAAGTTTGAGTTTACAGTACTTGAGTTTTTACATTTTACATTCCACTATGACGGCTAAAGTTATTAGTTACTTTTAAGATTAAGGTTTTACCCAGACATGTATAATCAGTTTATAAAACCTGATGTTTGAAGGTCCCATGGCATGAACATTTCACTTTATGAGGTTTTGTAACATTAACATGAGTTCCCCTCAGCCTGCCTATGGTCCCCCAGTGGCTAGAAATGGTGATAGGTGTAAACCGAGCCCTGGGTATCCTGCTCTGCCTTTGAGAAAATGAAAGCTCAGATGGGCCGATCTGAATCTTCCCTTTATGACGTCATAAGGGGAAAGGTTTCCTCCTCTTTCTCTGCTTTGCCCACCCAGAGAATTTGGCCCACCCATGAGAAAGAGAGAGACATCATGGCTTGCAAACGAGTGAAGCATGGCAGTTGGTCAAGGCCACACCCCCATCCTCCACCTTGCCCCCCCCTCTCCTCCTCAATAGTATTTAAAGCTACAGACACAGAAATGGCACATCCTAAGGAAAGCTCATTGTGGGACTGGCTCTAGTGGCTGTAATTCTGCACCAAGGCTGAATTTTGGGGAAAGAGACTTCAGATACAGTATTAGGGGACCACTAAGGTCTATATAAAAGAGACTTCAGATACAGTATTAGGGGGACCACTAAGGTCTATATAAAAGAGACTTCAGATACAGTATTAGGGGACCACTAAGGTCTATATAAAAGAGACTTCAGATACAGTATTAGGGGACCACTAAGGTCTATATAAAAGAGACTTCAGATACAGTATTAGGGGACCACTAAGGTCTATATAAAAGAGACTTCAGATACAGTATTAGGGGACCACTAAGGCCTATATAAAAGAGACTTCAGATACAGTATTAGGGGACCACTAAGGTCTATATAAAAGAGACTTCAGATACAGTATTAGGGGGACCACTAAGGCCTATATAAAAGAGACTTCAGATACAGTATTAGGGGACCACTAAGGCCTATATAAAAGATACTTCAGATACAGTATTAGGGGGACCACTAAGGTCTATATAAAAGAGACTTCAGATACAGTATTAGGGGACCACTAAGGTCTATATAAAAGAGACTTCAGATACAGTATTAGGGGACTACTAAGGCCTATATAAAAGAGACTTCAGATACAGTATTAGGGGACCACTAAGGCCTATATAAAAGAGACTTCAGATACAGTATTAGGGGGACTCACTAAGGCCTATATAAAAGAGACTTCAGATACAGTATTAGGGGGACTACTAAGGTCTATATAAAAGAGACTTCAGATACAGTATTAGGGGACCACTAAGGCCTATATAAAAGAGACTTCAGATACAGTATTAGGGGACCACTAAGGTCTATATAAAAGAGACTTCAGATACAGTGTTAGGGGACCACTAAGGCCTATATAAAAGCATCCAAAAAGCAGCATGTCATAGGACCTTAAATTGAAGATTAAACTACAGAATAAATTAGCTCCACCCCAACCTGTTGAAATGCTGCTTACGTATGTTAATTATAATGATGCCGTAGTATAATATAACACAGACAGGAGCCATTCTGCATGATAAGTTTAGTATTTTGATACTTTAAGTACCCATTATGGCTAATGCTTCTGTACCTCTACTTGTAATATAGTTTGGTATTGCTTTTGCTTAGGTGAATTATGTGAATACTTCTTCTATCGCTGTTCACTGTTCCAATTTCAGATTTGGGATATTCAAGATCAGTGTTGCCTGTTTACAGCAGACCCCAAAGCCAGCGGGATTCATGGTGACATATCTGCATGCTCGTACTCCTCTGCTCTGGAATCCTTTTACATTGCAGCAGACTGTATGGCTGTGCTCTCCCTGAAGATAAGGTTGGCTGTCGTGCCTTTGTGCTTTATTCATCATATAACCCAATGTACTCTGAAGATATTTTGAAAACATATTCCTCAACTGAACTAATTTAAGAATGATGGTTTGTGATGTTCTAAAACAAAAAAAACAGCTGATGCATTTGAAGATTTCCTATTGAGGGATTAACATCTCACTTTCACCCAAAAGATACAACAACTAAGATTTTTGTTTCTTCAGAGATGACTGCAGCAGTTCAACATTCATCTCCCTTTTATTCATTTTATTATCTCTTGCCTCTGTAAGGTCACGGCTTCACAGCCGTCTGACTGTTTCACATAATGAGACTGTAATGTGCTGTGGCTACAATGAGGAGTTCCGTCAAGTTGTCAGCTGCACTGAGGGATCTGTGAGTAAATATGTGCTTTACAACATCACACACGCAGATAGATGACCCAACTTCACATTTCCACTGACAAAATGAATCCAGCCTGCGTTAAAACAGGAACATAATCATATTTATCTGATGTGTAACAACTGTACAATTAACTCAAAACGTTCCTTGTCTCAGGTTGTAAAAGTCTGGGATTTTGACACTGGGCGTCAGGTTTTCGAGTTTGGAGGCACACACAACCTTTCTGCCATCACATGCATGACTTTTGACCCCAAAGGGAGGAGGTACAGTACATGAAGCAGCTTGTGAATATAATATTTAGCCACTACTTCATCACACTACAGTATGTTCTTGTGTTTGCAGACTCGTCACAGGTGGAAGAGATGGCTCTTTAAAGATCTGGAACTTCAACAATGGTCAGTGCCTAAAGACACTAAAGAAGGGTATGTATTGTACATTTTCATTACTTCCTCAAAACAAAAAGTTGGAAATACTATACTATCTAATAATTGTGAAAAAATATTTCAATCTTTCCTGTAGATGGTGAATGTCACGAAGTGTGCGACTGCATCTTTCTGCAAGTTCACAGGAATGTGTGAGTAATGATGTGATATTTGCCAAGTGTTCTTGGCTCAGTATACATTTTAATTCAAGTTGAGCTTGTGCAAATTCTTTTTTTGAAGCTATGTGATGTCTGTCGGCCGGGACCGGATGATTGACATTTACCCAGTGAGTACAAAAGACATGAGTTCTGCTAGGTTTTATTTGTCAGTTGTGTGTCAGAAATCCCATTCCAATTATTTCTCCAATTCCTCCATCCCTCCATCGTATTGCATACCATTTGCATTTGTTTACATTGTCATTACCAGCTGAACTCCATTCTGAAATAGCAAAAAAAATCTACTGAGAGTTCATGCTGTATATAGCCTGTTTTGAATTTCATTATAGAACCAGAGAGTAGTGTGCACATTTTTTTGCTGCATGACACTTCTTGTCATTGTCTGGTTAATAGGAATTTTAATGTGCTATGAGGATTTTCTACCAGCAATGTTTCTCATCCAAACATAACATAATGTATTAATATTGAGATGTTTTCTGACTGTGCATCTGTATTTTGTCAGGACATACCTGAGGACCTTCATCACGTCCAGAGGCCGCAGCCTTCATGGCAGGATGATCTGGTGATTAATGAACAGACAATTGTCTTGATGATAACTTTGAGAATAGATATTTAGGCAGACCAAAATAATAAGGTAGGCCACTGTAGTTCAATGGGTTCCTACTGAGAGTTAGTATTCCCCCTGTGCCATTTATTTCAGGCGGACGAGATAACAGCGGTAGGAACATTGTATGGATCCAATTGTTATTCTTCCATTTCTAAAAAGCACAGCTCTCCGTGTTTAAAGTGACAAGAGGACAAATGGGGTGTTTTTGTTGTGAACTGAATGCATGATCACACACACATCAGGCAAGAGAGCTCTGTTATTCAATTACCACTGCATTCATCTCATTTGGTTGCTACTCTGTATTTTTTATTTATAAAAATACTTTTAGAAAATCTGCTAGTGATGGAAAATAATGACGTATTTTGACTTAAGTACAACTTTGAGGTATTTCAGGTACTTCACCTGAGTATTACCATTTTATGTCACTTTGTAGTTCCTCTCCACTACATTTCAGAGACAAATATTATGCTTGTTACTCCATTAAATTTTTATGACAGCAGTGGTTACAAGGATCCATATTTCTACATTTATAAAGCCAGTAGTATATAAAATAATTAACAAAGCTCTGCAGTACACCATTTAAACGCTCATCATTGTGTATTATATAGAGGTGCTTGACCAGTTCTTTCTGGCTCTGCCTCAGTCACTGGTGCACCTTCAGGCCTGTAATGATAAAGCTTGCCTGCCCGCTGCGTGTTCATATTACACAGACCCACGGAGGACACTGTAGTCTTTGGTCCTAAGATTCCTTTTTGCTGACTTGCTAGAAATCTCAGAGCGAGATGGGTAACAAAGCCTCCTTGATCTCTGCCCTACAGTGAAGCATCGCCTGCAGATTTCCTTTTTTTTCAACTCAAGCAAGTTACCCCATCCCTTTTATTCTCCCTGTGTCCCATTTCTCTCGGTTTTCAGAATTTCTATTACAAACTGAAATGTTTTAATTTCTTGCCATCTTCCTGTACCCATGTTGTGTATATATATATATATATATATATATATATATATATATATATATATATAGTTTAATATAGAATCTTTTCCCCAACACATCATTGGTGATGTCCTCACGTCACATAGTTTTTTGCTTTGTCTAATTCCCAGTGCAGCCGAGCTTTGGCCTGTCAGTATACCTGTCGTTTGTGCAGGCTCTGCTCCAGAGAGTCTGAGCTCTCACTGAAATATAAAGACGCTTTCATCACTGACTCAGTTAGAACACAAGGTGTGCCCTATGCACTCCCACCACAGTGTCTTATAGGGTTAGCTCAATATTTTATCCCCTGCAGTTTTTTCTTGCACACTTTTAAAATTATATCAGGATTAGTTTCAGAACAAAAGTGTAGGCTCATGATTATTGTCTATTCAAAAAGCAACACACGTTTCTCAAACAGCACCTTAATAAATACAAATGATTAGAGCCTCTAAAATGTCACAGTTTAGTAATCCAAGGCACGTTAGATAGCTGCTAACACCATTCTATTTCTCATCATTGAGGATCTATATTTGGTAAATTGTGAAAGAAACCACTCATTTAATGTGAATGCCCAACCTTTAGACTACTATTATATTATATTTTATAATATATATAACAACTATGCTGTATCAATAAGCAAGACTCTCCAGCAATTTGTTGTACTAAGGCAGTGGTGCTTTCGAGCTAAATGCTAATCTGCATTAGCATGCTGGCGTTTAGCTGGTATAATGTTTACAAAACTTACCATCTTAGTTTAGCGTTGTTAGCATTTAACATTAGCTTTAACATTTGCTCATTATCACTAAACATAAAGTGCAGCTGAGGTAGATGGGTGTCATTAGTTTTGCAGGTACTTGGTCACGGAACAAAGTATGGGACAAATGAACATGTTGTCCTAATGGTGGCGCTAGTCGAAATGTCAGGGGATCACCAAAAATCATGTGGATTTATCGTCCGAGCACCATGGATATCTGGACCGAATTACATGGCAATCAATCAAGTAATTGTTAGGATATTTTACAAATAACTAAACTAATTTTCCTAAACATTTCTACTATTCTAAACACACTTTCAGGTAAAATCACCAACTACAATAATGAATGCAGCTTAATGCTCTCAACACTGTCCCTTTAGTCCTCAATAATATCACACAGACTAGAGTGCCTTTATCTGATTTTACCAGTATAAAGTGGTCCGACTACCTCTGACAGCAGGGCAGTTCTCTCTCTACATGAGCTGTAGGAGGGAACATTCATTCTAAGTACTGCTGTATGATCCATTGTAGGAGGTGAGTCCCCTTCCATCTCTGTCATTATGGCTGGAGGGTACACTCACCCCCCAAAGAGGCCCATTAACAGAGCAGAAATAATGCATTACAGAGGCCAGAAAGAAACGTGACGCCTTTGATTATCTACAGAGCCCTCTCTTGGAATTGTTTTTTTCATTAATGGCCTGCAGGAGGAAGATCAATGGGTTGTTCTGTAGATATTTGTGTCTTTGTGATTTTTTTTGTTTCTCCAGATGGTCAGTGTTGTGTTGCATCTCATTAATATTTTAAAACATCCCAGTTCAGCTAAATATTGTGCCTGGTCTTTGAATATATTGTACAGTAATTTCACTTATCAGTGCCTATGTCAAAATTGCCATCTGCTTTTCCTGATTCGTGTACAGTTTCTTGTTGGCAGCATCGCTCCGTGTAACATATTCCTGTTGAGTTCAGTGAAAGAAGCGCATACTGTAAAGCACAAGATGGATTGCTTTGTGTCGATGTGAAATACAGTGGCAGGAGTCATGTTTGGCTTGTTTGCTCAAGGGTTTGACATCAAATCAGTCGATTCAAAATGTGTGACACACTTTGCCAGTGCTGTAAGAAAAAGCAAGACTTCAATGAAACCTCTTTGACATTCATACACAGTCATAACATTGTTCACCCACCAATCTCTCAACTGTTGAATAAGACTCCTTGGCTCTTTATAGACATCTCTTTGAAGTTTTGGTGCACACCTCTTCTTACTTATTCTGTGTGTTGTGCAAACTCCTTGATCATTTCTTTAATTGGTATGGTTAAAATAGTGGGAAATATGCGATATTTCGCTTTCACTTCCCTTTTTCCAGAGACCAAAGAAACAAGATATCTAGTATTTATTTAAGGTTCTGTACCATTAGTTCCATATCAGGCTTTATCTGTTAGAAAATACTATTTGGTTATGAAACTTTGCACTTTCCTTGCCAGTGTCATCTTTGAAGCTTTGAACACATTTCTACGGTTGGTTAAAAACATGCTGAAGTGATAAGACATGTAATACACTATATCTTTTTTACATAAAAAACAAAGACAACAATCTTCCATAAATTGGAAGTTAATGGACATACAACTACTGTGGTTGAACTATTGAACTTCTTATTCTGTTGTTTAGAGAGACTCACACTTTGTCTGTCCTCAGAAAAATGGCCATAAGGATGACATCCTTTGTGTGGCGCAGAGTCCTCCATCTCTCATCGCCACCAGCAGCTATGATGGAGAGATAATAGTGTGGAATGTGGTGTCTGGACGTATACAGTGTCGGTTTGTCAGCCCTCTTCTAGCTGAACACCAAAATGTTAAAGGTGATTTTTGGAGCAAAGCGAAAGACGAATATAGTCAATAAAAACTCTGATGTGTTCAGAACATTGCATTTGTTTGATGTTTTTTTGTCTGTTACACAGGACTGGATACAAGTGTTCCAAGCATCATTTTCCTAAAGAACTCCAAGTTACAGCACTTTTTCCTCGGCTACAGCTCTGCTGTCGTCTGGAGCCATGGGTCAGTGTTAATAACAGCACTGATTACAGCGTATGATTGCATTTTACAACCTTTCACAATGTCTTTCAGTACACTGTTAATTATATGTTTTCTCTTTTTAAGGTTGCATAAATCTCTGGAATGTGCTCAGTGGAGGAAAATTTGTGGGCAGCTTCAAAGCTGTAAGATATTTAACTCAACAACATTTCTTGGTTTCACTTTTGGATATTAAGGCATAACACTCCAGTTTCCCTGTTCTTACTTTTACCTTCAAAATAGCTGATTAAACAGTATAATGTGTGGCGCACTGTTTCTTTACTTTGTTCTAGTTTTTTTTAACAACTAGCAGGTACCTTCCTTGCAGCTACATAATGCAAAGCAGGGACTCTTAATATTGGGAGGTGGGTGAACATGGGGGCATGAGCTGAAATACTGTAAAATGTGCTGAAATCCTCCTAAAGAAAGCAATAATTGTGTTTTGAGGCTATCAAACATAAAATGTTTTTCAATTTTTCACAAAAAAACCTTTAAAACAACATTTTTGCTTTGCTATTATAACCCACTTGTGTTTTGTTACCTAGCAACAATGACTCTTAACCATTTCAAGGTGCTTTTATGTTCATGTATTATTGTTCCTTGATGATTAGTTTCTACAGTTTGTTTGCCAGACATATTTTATATGGAGTGTAATCTGGGGATATGTATTAAGTCTGTCTGCAGGAGGGTAGCAGTTTGTCAGCCATAGCCAAATAATGAATATAAATAGTTAACTATCAGTGCTATGACTGAAAAGCACTTAAACATTTTTTTTCATTTATTTATTATTCATTTTGCAGTCTCGATACCAACAGAAGATTACAAAACTGGCTAAAACAGACAAGGACATGCTGCTGTACGCTGCTGACCGTATTGGTTACATCTATATTTACAACATGGAGAAGTTTGCCCCTGAGCAAAAATCACCTAGAGGTTAGCTACATTATTTTCTTTCCATTGACTGAAATATGAAGAATATATGAATAGATACTGCCATCAGAACATGCAAAATGACATGTCCTGTTTGTTTTTTTTCACATTCATTCAGTTGAACACTTTTGGCGTGCCCACACCAGCAGAATTACTGGGTATGTAAAATACACAACAGTCACAAATTCATCTTGTTTTAAGTTTCAAATTGTAACTGCAGTCAAACAGCAATTAGACTTTGGGTTGTGTCCTTAACTTTTAGCTTTGTATAGTACTTAAAAGACCTCCTTAGTGGAACCAATCATTCTCAGTCTGAGGTGTCGGGGCAGCAGGAGCAGCACAACGTCCTTCTGCTGCAATATAGACAAACAAAGTATAGTAGAAACTGTGTGTGGGAAGGTCTTAAACAGACGATCAGTATAGGCGAGATGCTGCCCGGGGTGCATCTGCCATCAGACATATCAACGGAGTGGATGATTTAGAGTTCTCTGCCAGAAATGCCTTCTCTCATTTCATCTCATGTCTCTTTATTCTGGTCCAGCCTGCAGATTGTTGACAATGATCAAGTGGTGCTTACTTCATCCGCAGACTACACTGTGCGCCTTTGGAGTGCACATGGAGAATTCATTGGTTGGTGTCATTTTTGCATCTGTCAATCCTGTCTTTCTAGCCATTAATAATGTTCATGCAAACCACATTAACTTGAGTATGGTGCAGTGCTAAAGGTGGAAATGCTGTTATTTGTGGGCATGCTCATTCCAGTGTGACGGTACACATGGCTGGATTAACTCACTAAGGGGCCTGGGGTAAAAATGCGCTGAGGGCCCCTTATGGTACCCCCCTTCCTCCCACTCTGCATTGTGTATGTGCCCTGTCACCTTTAAGTGTCCATCAAGTAGGCTACAAGTGCACACAGCAGACTACAGCTTCGTTATATTTGCCTAGAGAGCTGGTAAACAAACATTTACTCATACGTTACTATACGTCCTGGCTCCAGGTTTACAGTGTGGCAGTTACATTTTGGTAATCACACAAATAAAGTTAGGAATATAGACATTGTAAGCACAATATTACATAAATAAGTAAATGTATTAAGATTAGATTTTTTAAAGAGGCCATTCAATCAGGTAGTGATGCAGGATCTACCTAAATGCTAAATGTAACATTGCAAGCAACAAACAAAAAAAACATTTAAAATAATTACCACTAACCCAATGACACAGCAAACCTGGGGATTTCAGGAGCCGTATAGTTCAACAGGAAGTTCCACTGTGCCCAGCTGTTTGTGCTAAGCTAAGCTAACTGGCTGCTGGCTGTAGCTTCATATTTAATGCACAACGAGAGCGGTATCAATCTTCTCATCTAACTCTTGTATTTCCCAAAATGTTAAACTATTCCTTAAATCAGCTGTCACTGTCTCGTTGGTAATCCAGCCTTGTCGTACATCCACTACAACTCTTCTCTAAATGCCTTTTAATAGCCAAGGGAAGAGTGTGAGCCCATTTCGAGACATCCACTTTTTGAAAAACTGCATCCATAGCTTCTACAAGATAGATGGGCACAAAGCAGATCATTTAAATTTGTGTATGACATTATTTTCTTTGTACAGTAATGATCAGTTTTTTGTAGAAGTCAGTGATCTTCAGCTTTTCCCACTGACAGAAAGTAGACAGGAAGAATAAAAGTAAGATTCACATCTATCTAGATATTTTAACACCTTTTTAAGAAATAGTTGCATGTAAGGAAATGCCATTCATATTTATTTGGCGAAAATGGAAAAAATAAGATTGTTTTTATGTACCAATGTGGACTGTATCTGACAATAACCACCAGCTATAATAATAATCTTAAAATGAAAATAATAATTTGACATTTATTTTTTCAACTGATTCATAACACTTTGAAAATAAAGCTTCAGTGTCCCTGTGTGTCTGTAGGAGGTGTGCTGCAGGGCACTGCAGATACATGATTTCAAATGGATTCAGACATTGTGACATTTTATGAAGCCACAGCTTTGACTCTGTCACATTCCTTCAGCACCATGCCGTGCAATTTGGAAAAACATTGAAAAAGGAAAATGCTGGTCTTTGTCCCCAGGGACCTTTGGGCAGCCTGAGAGCTGGAGCGTCCACATCCCCTCTTCATGGAAACATCCTGCTGTCCCCTATCAGGTTCTGATTGATCCTCTGAGTATGCCTGATCATGAAATTCTGAATGTAAAAACACATCTTTCTGATGCCATCAATCCTGACAAGACTGAGGGATTAACGAGGTGAACTAAAGGTGAGATGCATTTCTTCCCTAATCATTATCTGGGCAGTGTAAGCTACATTATATATGCCTCTCTCTCTGTCTCTACCCCCCTCCAAATGAAAATGAACTGAACTGATGTTTGCCTGCTCCTCTTGCAGCATTATTGCAGTCAGAGACACACAGTAAGCTGAGACTTCCCCCCCCCCAACATCCATCAGTAAAACACACTGAAGAAGATTAAAAGTACATTTTACCCAGAGACTGGCTGAGTTATAACCATTACATCAGCAAAGACTACTCTATATGAGTCTTACACCAGACTCATCTTAAAAAAGTGACAGATTTATATTTAGAGTGAATGTGTCTTCTTTTGCATTTCAGGCTCTGTCATGAAACTGTCAGGCATACTAACAAGCTATCGAACCACTGTGCTCTGAAAGGCTTTTATGCTGTGGAGCCACCAAACACTGGTGTAAGACCAGGGGTCCATTTCAGGAAGGAGGTTCAACAAACTCTGAGTCTAACCCTGATGTCTGAGTTGATTTACCCTGAGATGGAACTCTGAGTTTTCGGTTCCAGAACAGTTGATATGAGTTGGTTCAATCAACTCCGAGTAGGTTCACGTGCATGCACCACCACAATAAAAAGGCAGTATGAATGGAGCCATGATACTACGATTCACCATGGTAACAAACCACAAACAAACGGGTCGATGGAAATACTCACAAACAACTAGTTTGAACATGTATTTTGTTAAAATTGCAAAACACGTAATGTGACACAAAGAATGTGCTGGGATGTTAAAGCCTGTCCACGATGGTGGATGTTAGTGATATGAGGACGATAAAATATCTACATAGCTGATGGACGGTGAAAAAATGTGGAAATGAAAATACATTTAGTCTGGACTCACTATAATCTCCCGACGTAAACTCTCTGTGAAGTAATCCAGCTTTTTCATCAACGGGATCGTCAACAAAAGGACATGACATGTTTGAGAAAAAAACGTTTTATAATCTGCCTAACAATACATTTTATATATTAAGTGTTTATTCATGCAGATAACAAACTGCATTAAAATGCGCCTGATACAGACTGAATGAATGAATGAGGAAATGAGAGAGAAGAAACCTCGAGTTTCTTGAAGAAAACCTGCTCCCGACCAGGTTAGGTTCACAGACTCAGTTACCATAGTAACTGACTCTGAGGTTAAGTTCCCTCTCTTTCTGAAACAGAAAACCCAGAGTTTCCCTCATCTCAGGGTTAACTAACTCAGAGTTTTCACTAAACCTGCTTTCTGAAACGGACCCCTGGCCTCTTATAAGCAGCACTGAGGAACTGCAGTCAACTGAATAACATGAAACAGTATTGATCACAATTAGGGAACTGGATCATTGCAGCATATACTTTTATAAAGACAGAGCAAGGAATATTTTGATAGAATGAGATAATAGTGAGAATGAGGGCTTTATATAATCATTCCCAACTGTCCTTTTCAACAACAGACCATGTGAAGTAAATCAATGGATGAAATGAATGTGTGAAAATGTGGATTGCAACATTAAGGGGCTTTGAACAGAAGAGGAAAATTATTGAATTGAGTACTAAAGACATTTAAATAGCTTTTTCAGAGTGCTTTTACACAAATCAATAATAACTTTGTCATTAAGGCTTCAGAATGTGAGGAAAAAAAGTACATTTTACTCAGTATTCCTGAGATTTTAAGGCTCATATTATGCTTTTTGTCTTTTTCCCCTTTCCTTTATTGTGTTATATATCTTTTTTGTGCATGTTATAGGTTTACAAAGTGAAAAAGCCCAAAGTCCACCCCAAAGGGACTTACCATCTCCAACAGAAAACACTGTTCACAAACTGCTCCAAACAGCTCTACTGTAGTCCAGCCTTTACTTCAGAGACAAACGTGGTCACTTTGGAACACACGTTATAATGCTCACCTAGCTGCTAGCATGGCACGCCCTCATACTCTGCTTCTGACTGGCTAGTAGTCCATACCTAGGTACTGTCAGGGTACGCCCTCATACTCTGCTTCTGACTGGCTAGTAGTCCTTACCTAGGTACTGTCAGGGCACGCCCTGATACTCTGCTTCTGACTGGCTAGTAGTCCTTACCTAGGTACTGTCAGGGCACGCCCTCATACTCTGCTTCTGACTGGCTAGTAGTCCTTACCTAGGTACTGTCAGGGCACGCCTCATACTCTGCTTTCTGGACTGGCTAGTAGTCCTTACCTAGGGTACTGTCAGGGCACGCCTCATACTCTGCTTCTGACTGGCCAGTAGTCCTTACCTAGGTACTGTCAGGGCACGCCCTCATACTCTGCTTCTGACTGGCTAGTAGTCCTTACCTAGGGTACTGTCAGGCACGCCTCATACTCTGCTTCTGACTGGCTAGTAGTCCTTACCTAGGTACTGTCAGGGCACGCCCTCATACTCTGCTTCTCTGACTGGCTAGTAGTCCTTACCTAGGTACTGTCAGGGCACGCCCTCATACTCTGCTTCTGACTGGCTAGTAGTCCTTACCTAGGTACTGAGCATGTGCGACTCCCAACAAAGATGGAACAGAAGTGAGATGTCTCACTCTGTAGCTAAAACAGAGAGCTCAACACACAGGGTGAAAAGAGGAGCTGCAGCAATGTGCAGTACAACAAAAATATGGTGTAAAATTACACCATGTAAACCTATTCTGGTACAACCTCTAAATACAATTATGAACCTGAAAATGAGCATAATATGAGCACTTTAAGTAAACCAAAATTAAGTGAAAATATCTCTGAAACCCCCTTTGCACACTACCTGCTCAGCACCAAACAGCAGACAGACAAAGTTGGTGACTAGCTGGTGAACATAGTGGAGCATTTAGCAGCTGAAAAGCCAAATATATTTCCCTTAGGAGGGGGTGGAGACGAAAACAGAGTTAAAAGGTGAACTTTCATTCATCAGGTGGACATAAACAAGACTCCAAGTAAATGATTATGTTGCT
The DNA here is from genome assembly GCF_031162955.1 of Sander vitreus. Taxonomy (NCBI): domain Eukaryota; kingdom Metazoa; phylum Chordata; class Actinopteri; order Perciformes; family Percidae; genus Sander; species Sander vitreus. Next base: position 2,138,991 of record NC_135857.1, read on the forward strand.
CCATGCCTGCTGGATTTGTAAATAGGCAACGGTTTGCTAACATGTAGCCGTATCAACTTTAACATGATAATATTTCTGTGTTGTTTAAATCTTGTTTCAGTTGCCCCTAGTGGTTAAAAACATATACATATAACAACAACAATAACAACAGTTCAGGTTCAGTGCAGGGGCCTGTTGCACAAAACCAGGATAAGGGATTAAGCCGGGATATTCAAGTTATCCTGGATGAATTTAGCTTTGACTTGGTTGCACAAAAGCAGGTTGAATTAAACCCAGCAATCACCCAGTAACCATGGAGATTTATTCTTTGCAGCTAGCCTGCTCCAGAACAGGCTAAGAGCCAGGCTAAGAGCCAGGCTAAGAGCCAGGCTAAGATTAATTCTGGAGTCTCATGTGTTAAATCAGCTGCCGCTCTGATCCGAAATAAACGTGTTTAACAGTTATTCTGTTGTCTTCTGAATGTGTTCTGCTTTATTTTTATTAACATGCATTACTTGTCACTATTGCTGTCACAAGTTTGATGTAAATCCTACTATTGCAGTTCTTTACATGGTAAGAAATGGTTGCACTGGCACCGGAGACACCATGAAATTTGCCCCATGCAACGTGGAGAGGCGGGGGGAGGCAGGGGGATCCTCCCACACCATGCAGCGGACTCTAAAGGAGACTTTTAGCGTCAATGGCAACTGACCAAACGTCTGTATTTTACCAGATGGGAGTGGGAATGTGTTGGAATGCCACAAAACTTCTTAATCTTTTTATTTTGGTGCTGTCACGCATCTGGGAGTGAGAAAAAAACCCTGAATAATAATAATAATAATAATAATAATAATAATAATAATAGGCTATATTGTTTTACAGATATGCTTACAATGTGTTTTGAAGTCACTTCTTTTTCTAGTTTTTGTCCAGTCATGTTTGTTCTGTATGAACATTTATTGTAGAAAGATATTTTGAATTAGACATAGCTTATAGAGATTTGTGCATATTGTTGTAAAACATATTCTCGCATTGTGAATACGGGTTTGAAATTAAACCTCGTCCATAGGGTAAATTTCCCGAGGAACATGAACTCCCTCTGCTCACTTTTAAGGCAAAGTAGGCTAAATAATAAAACATTTTATTTATATAGTGCTTTACAGGCTACTCAAAGACACTTTACAGTAAAACCAGCACATTTAGCACATACAAACAGATACAGCAATACAACCAACACATAAAACAGGCATATTATATATTATTATATATAAAAGCAATTAAAACACAGTGTACAACTTTGTAAAAATGTGGAGTGACTAGTAAGTAGATCTTTTTAAATCCTTACGCATTCAGTTGGTCCGCTATTGTCTGTTGGGCTTTTTCTCTCTGTCTGATAACAACAGCCGTATTTCCCTTTTTGCATATTAAATGTTTCACCGCCTCGTAATTTTCCATTAAAAGCTGCTGCTCAGCAGGTTAAAGATATGCCGCAAGCGTCTTCTCCATTTCTGCATCAGTAAATCTGTGATCGATACCGTGGTCTAGTTAAGAAAGCTGTGAACGTGCACTTATCCCAGCTATCTACACCTGGCTGACACAGCTTCACCTTCTCATCCTGGCTCGGCAAACGTGCAACCGATTAAGCTGTGATGAGCGGACCACACTAAGTCAAGCTGAGCTTTTTCAGTTATCCTGGATTTCTTCATTCTAGTTTTGTGCAACAGGCCCCAGGTTTCAATGTCGGAAAAGCTTTTGTTTTCATTAATTCTTTAACTTTTACTTTTGTTATCGAAGAATAACTGAGATAAAGATATTTAACATTACTGATCCAGCTGTCTAGACCTGAATCTGAAAAATATGAGAGAATTAGAGGAAAAAGAAAACATATCACATCCTTTTTCTAGTTTGCATAATACATCTTTTTCTTCGAGATATGATGTATTATCCGTGTATTAAATGTATCATCAAGGATCTTGTGAAGGTGCTCTGGCATACACTGTATAATTAATAAAAGTCTGCATACTTTCAAATTTGTCATCCTTACATTTTTTTTCATTTATACATTATGTAATGCCATTGTTTTAGCCATTCTCTACCTGTTTTATAACTTTCAAGAAGTGAGAGCTCTATCTGAGGCTGGAGTGTGCCACATTAAACACCAATATATAAAAGGGACAGAGTATCTTGTGGTAATTGAGAGTGTATACTAAATAGTGACAGAACAAGGCTTTTAGCTGTGCATTTTAGGTATAAGTTGGTTGGGAGTGAGCCATACTGTATGAGTGCAGACTTGTTTGTGCAAGCAAATAAACTGTGACATAAATAACAAAAAAAGGGAATGAGCCATATTGTACAGTGCGTGCACACAATTCCATTTTGTGCAGTCCCTCATGTAATTTTTCACTTTGATGTTTATACATTTATTTTGATGGGATACCGTTTATAGAAGTCAAACCCACAAAAAACCTGCAATTTATCATCTACACACACACACACACACACACACACACACACACACACACACACACACACACACACACATAAGGCAAGGCAGCTTTATTTGTAGAGCACATTTCAGCAACAGGGCAATTCAAAGTGCTTTAGATGAAAACAGATTAAAAAAATTAAAAACAGATAAAATACGAGAAAAAAAGTTACAGTGCAGTATAAGAAATTAAACATTGAAGAGCAGTTAAAACAGTTAATATATTAAAGCAGATAAAATAGGAATTTCTCTTTATATGCTTATATAGATTGTTATACAGTGTCAACAATGCAGCCTCAGTATAAGAAATGAACAGTTATTTAAAGAAAGGCAACATCAAAAAGAAAGGTCTTCAGCCTTGATTTAGAAGAACTGAGAGTTGCAGCAGACCTGCAGTTTTCTGGGAGTTTGTTCCAGATATGTGGAGCATAAAAACTAAATGCTGTTTCCCCCTGTTTAGTTCTGACTCTGGGGACAACAAGCAGACCTGTCCCAGACAACCTGAGAGGTCTGGGTGGTTCATAGTGTAGTAGCAGATCAGAAATGTATTTTGGCCCTAAACCGTTTGGTGATTTATAAACCAGCAAAAGTATTTTGAAATCAGTTCTTTGAGGCACTGGAAGCCAGTGTAGAGACTTCAGAACTGGAGTGATGTGATCCACTCTCTTGGTCTTAGTGAGGACTCGAGCAGCAGCGTTCTGAATCAGCTGCAGCTGTCTGATTGATTTTTTAGGGAGACCTGTGAAGACACCGTTACAGTAGTCAAGTCTACTGAAGATAAAAGCATGGACAAGTTTTTCCAAATCCTGCTGAGACATAAGTCCTTTAACCCTTGATATATTTTTAAGGTGGTAATAGGCTGACTTTGTAATTGTCTTAATGTGGCTGTTAAAATTCAGGTCTGAGTCCATGACTACACCGAGATTTCTGGCTTTGTCTGTTGTTTTTAACATTATCGTTTGAAGCTGAGTGCTGACTTTTAATCGTTCCTCCTTTGCTCCAAAAACAACCACCTCAGTTTTTTTCATCATTTAATTTAAGAAAGTTCTGGCACATCCAGTCGTTAATTTGTTCAATGCACTTAGTCAGTTGTTGTATTGGACTATAGTCCCCTGGCGATAAGGTCATATAAATTTGTGTGTCATCCACATAACTATGGTAACTTATTTTATTGTTTTCCATAATTTAAGCCAGTGGAAACATGTAGATGTTAAACAGGAGAGGCCCCAGAACGGAACCTTGGGGAACGTCATATTTATATGCTCAGATGTATAATTCCCTATAGACACAAAGTAGTTCCTATTCTTTAAATAAGACTCAAACCACTTTAGTACTGAGCCAGAAATGCCAACCCAGTTTTCCAATCGGTCTAGTAATATGTCATGGTCGACCGAATCAAATGCAGCACTGAGATGAAGTAATACCAAGACTGAAATTTTGCCACTATCTGTGTTTAAGTGGATGTCATTAAAGACTTTAACAAGAGCTGTCTCAGTGCTGTGGTGTGGTCGAAAACCCGACTGGAAGGCATCAAAACTGTTGTTTAGTGACAAGAAAAGGTTGAGTTGTTGAAAAACCGTTTTTTCAATGATTTTACTTAAAAATGGAAGGTTTGATATCGGCCTATAGTTGCTCATTAGTGACGTGTCTAGATTGTTCTTTTTTAAGAGTGGCTTAATGACTGCAGTTTTCAGGGCCTGTGGGAAGACACCTGAGAGAAGAGACGTGTTTACAATCTGTAGAAGATATGTAGCCAAACAATTCGAAACATTTTTGAAAAGGCCCGTTGGTAGAATATCAAGGCAGCAGGAGGAGGTTTTCATAATGTCCTCCAGGTTTTTACAGTTAATCATATGAAATTGGGTCATATTGGAATTTGTTTTGCCTGGACACTGTGACAACACATACCCTGTACTCGATATGGAAGCACTGATTGTTTGTCTAATTTTCAGAATGTTGTCTTTGAAGAAGGTGGCAAAATCATTGCAGGCCTTGGTGGATGAAAGTTCAGATGCTATTGGTACTGGAGGGTTTGTTAACCTATCGACAGTAGCAAACAAAGCACGTGAGTTATTATTGTTTTTGGCAATAATGTCCGAGAAGAAGGACCGCCTTGCATTCCTCAGTTCCAAATTATAAATGCGAAGTCCCTCTTTATAGGTGTTGTAGTGGACCTGGAGATTAGTTTTTCACCACCTGCGTTCTGCTTTTCGACACTCTTTTTTTTCTGTTCTTACCAATATGGCATTTCTCTATGGAGATCTGTTCTTATCAGAGACAGTTTTTACCTTAATGGGAGCAATGGCATCAATAACATTTGTAATTTTACAATTGAAATTGTCTACAAGCTCAGTGACTGAGACCCCTGAGAGGGTGGGTGTGGACGAGAAAAGCTGAATGAATGTTTCACTGGTGTTGTCAGTGATATACCGTTTTCTTATTAACATTGTTTGGACACTTTTGTGCACAGAGATAGTGCCATTAAAGAAAACACAGGAATGATCAGAGAGAGCAGCATCAGTCACCTCAACCTTGGAAATGTTCAAACCCTTCGAGATAATCAAGTCCAGAGTGTGGTCCGTTGTTGTGTGTGGGCTCCGTCACATGCTGAGTCAGTCCATAGTTCTCAAAAAATACAACACAGTTCTTTGGTCCCTCTGTCCTGGGGGTTGTCAACATGAATGTTGAAATCACCAGTAATAACTACACAGTCAAAGTTAATACAGATTATAGACAGCAGTTCACTAAAGTCGTCAAAGAAGGATGCACAGTATTTAGGTGGCCTGTAGATAATTAGAAATATAGGTCGAGAGGGGGACCTTAGCTGAAGAGCCACATATTCAAAAGAAGCAAAGTTTCCATAAGATATTTGAGTACATTGGAACGAGTCATTAAACAAAATGGCGACTCTACCTCCTTTCTTATTCACTCTATTCTCACTCATAAAACTGAAGTTAGGGGGAGCTGACTCTATAAGAACAGCATCACTGTTATTATAGTCTAACCAGGTTTCAGTTAAAAACATAAGGTCAAGATTGTGCTTAATAATAAAATCATTGATTAAAAATGATTTACCCGCCAAATACCTGGCGTTTAGTAAGGCTAATGTTACTGTGTTAAAATAATTATCTGTCTCGTTTTTTTGGGACAGGCTGTGGCTGACGAGGAATGGATCTTTTTCTTACTTAGCGGATTCACCATTCTTTTTCTATTACCTATCACAACATTGATTGACGAAGAATTGAATACACAGGGCCCAGGCTTGTCCTGGAAAGAGTCATGAGTGCCACTAGGCATGCAGCCTGGACCCAGCACATATCAGTTAAAGCTTGTTTCATTTTGTACACAAGCATACTTGTCAGTCTGGTGAGAAGGAGTTCGCTGCCGTCCTTGAGGGGGCAGAGGTGCCTGGCGTTTTACTTTTAGCGGTTCAGTCAAAACAGGGTCAGTTTGATGCTGGGGGCGAATGATGGGAGAAGGTAGTGGGGCAAACTTGATTCCAGCATCTACCAGCTGCTCCAGGCGGATGGGGAGAGCGATGGATCCTCAAAGGCGTCGGTGTTGGTAAGGGGGTTTGAGGAGTGTTGGATGGGTGAAAAGGGGGGTTGAGATTTCTCGTCTCCGTTCTGTGATCCTCCATGGTCAAATCTTTGCTCAGGTGGGGGCTGTGGTGGATCACTGCCGCACTTTGTTGTGTCTTCCTCTTGTTTTGTTTGTTTATCTTGTCTCGTGTCCTTGGCCGAGGGAGTAGATGTGTGGTGTAGAAAGTAAAGTAGGCTAGAGGTGAACAGCTTTACTCCTGGCTTGTTAATAAAAAGTCCATCTGCTTTAAAAAGATGTCTGCGGTCCCAGAAAATGTTAAAATTGTCAATGAACCGCAGAGAGTGGACGGTACATGCAGTTGAGAGCCATCTGTTCAGTGCCAACAGTCTGCTGAATCTCTCAGCTCCTCTTCTGACTGGCGGTATAGGGCCACTGATAAACACCTCTGAGTTTAGGGAGCTGACTGTGTTCAGCAGATTCATAAAGTCACGATTCAGCACTTCAGACTCTTGCTTTACAACATCATGTGACCCTATATGCAGTATAATGTTCTTCACAGTTGGGTGTGCTGCCACGATATCCGAGTATTTTGGTGTTTTTGCTGCTTTTTATGTCTTTTACAGCAGAGTCACCCACAATCAGAGTTTGGTGCCCAGTCATTAGCTTTCCCTGTAGCTTTTTACTTTTTGAATTGCTCTCAGTCCTTACCCTGCTGTGTGACGATGAGACGCAATCCAGGTCATGTCCAGGGTCCTGCAGCAGAGGAGCAAATCTGTTCTCCACCTGCACACTCAGTTGTTGGGGAGGCATTTTGTTGCTAATTCTCCCTTTTGCATCTGTCCACGGCTGTGTCCTACTGAGTACAGGGGTTGAAGAGGCGCTCTGCCTGGATGATAATGCAGGCCAGCCGGTCGGATCACAAATCTCAGGGCGCTGTGCCCTGCCTGTTAGTCGTCCTCCCATTTCCCAGGAAAATGATTTACTCTTAGGCTTTGCACCAAAAGAGTTCCAGGGAGGACTACCACTTGTTGATGTATTACCCATTCCACAGCCCTGCTGTTTGTTTGTAGTCTTGCTGGTGCTAGTTAGCCGTGTGTTGGCACGCTTTTGTCCATTGTTTTGGGTCAGTGGTAAAGTGGTGTCATTTCCACATGATCCGTTCACTTCCACGTTTACTTCTAACCGGTACATTTTGGTTTCCAGAACTGCAATCTTCTGAAGGAGTTTGTAGTAGTCCTCCATGGAGAAGGGAGGCATCTTGCTGCTAATTAGCTTTAGCTACAGTCACTTTAGGATATGCTTGAGCTATTGGTAGGCCACGCTCACGCAGAAAAATGTTGAAATATGGCAATAGCCTACTAAAAATGTATAGTCCAGTGATTTATAAGTATCCAAGAGCCGCTGCTCATAGTTTCTCTCAGAGGAAAAGCAAGATTATCAGCAGAAATATGCAAGCAGAGGCAGGAGCAAGCAGCAAAGCGTCTGGACTGTAAGAAGCAGGAAGCAAACACACACACACACACACACACACACACACACACACACACACACACACACACATACACACACACACACACACACACCTGAACCCCTCTTTATCTTAGTTACAAAGTATGAAGCTGTGCAATTTAATGTTAACAAACAATAAGTGTAATAATAAGTATCCCAGGGTAGGTTATACACACCACATGTATTTTTTGATTACAGTAACTATTAGCACTACCCTATAACTTTATTAAGCTCATAGATTCAAAGAGAAAAGTGGGAGCTCTGAATTATTCAGGAATGCTCAGTGAATATAAGCATCTATAGAGGGAAGGAGAGAACGGTTATGTTGAAAGTGTAGGACAGAAATATTCTGAGTGGTGTTAGAATATATTTTGTGAAAAGTGTTAAGAAGAGGTTTTAGAGTTCATGGTGTTGACCTTGCTGCCTTTTTATGCACCCTGGGTTATGAGAGGCCATTTAGTTTTACAGTGATTAGATATTATAAAAGGAGTGTGAGAAAGATCTTCTCTGATCGGGGGAGGGAACGAGGCAACAATGGTCAACGTTTTGCAAGCGCGGGATTTGTGACACAAAGTATGCAAATAACCTGGCTCTCATGAAAACTCCTTAAAGTTTGCAGGAGATTAAAACACACAGGTGTTCAAATCCAATAATAGCGACTTGTCTCTGTTGAGCTGAGAATGGGAGAAGTCAAGGTCATTTTTCATACAGTGTGTTACAGAATCGTTAGGAGGCGGCTGGAGCCAGAAGATCTGGACTGGATCCAACTGATGACAGCACCACCAGAGGATGGGATGGAATTGGATAAATAAGAGAGCATTTTAAGTTAGGGCATCTGATGCTGGGGGAATCTTTGACTGACTAATAGGTGAAAGGTAGACCTGTATAGTATCTGATCTGTATGCATACACTCTTGTATTTTGCAATATCATTTTTCACTAAAGCTTGTTATTAACTTTAACTGGACGAATCCTGAGTCTTATTTCTCTGATCTACCAGTAAACAAACACCATTCAGAGTATAGTGACCATAGAATTGGAGTCAGATTAAGTCTGGCCTTTTTTAGCTTTTCATCGGTCACATTTTAGAATAAATTCCAACATGGTGACCCCGAACGTGCTGGCTAGATCGGATCATCGGCTTCTTGGAGCTGTCCAGACGTTTTTGGCAGCCTCCACCACTCAGACTCTCGCCTCTCAGGGTCCAAACAGTAAATGACAAACAGGTCAGAGAATTACCTATTGCTTGACATAGCTAAAAATTCTCATATTTGGCCCTCACACTAATTTTTTTTTTTGGACCTGGGTGAGTGTGTATCATCTGAGCATTTCAAATTTAGCAAAAACATGTGCAGTGACTGATATTGCAATGCTGATTTCTCTATTGCCTGTTATCAGGTGGAAATACAGAGGTGTTGTTAGGCACCGTGACCTGGAATAACATCCTAGTTGTCGGAATTGGACATTCTAGGTGGAATGAAATTCTAGTCCTTTGTATTTTTATTATGACTGCTGACATTGCTGTTGTGCCTGGTGTTTAGACATTGTGCAAGAACATTCAGTTTCCCTTTTTTCTTTCCCTTGCAAAGTGCATGAAAAACATTTGTGGACACGCAGTAAGGACTCAGATTGATTAGTACGAGTGTTGAATTAACTATAAACGGAGCTCTGGGCACTCCTGTCTCTAAACCCAGGTGCTAACGCCTTTTCTGGTGGCAGTGTGTTGATTTATGGTTGTTTGCTGTGTTTTGTGTAATATCTGGCGCTGTTTGTCGGTTTTGCTTCTTCTTGTGTGTCATTTTTATAATCTGTTTTGCTTGTGTGATATCTGATTGTTTTGCATGTGCTGATTGTGGTTGAGCTGTTTTGGTTGTCTTTGTCTGTTTCTCTGTGTACGTGTGAGGTTTTGTAGTTTGGGGTTAACTGCGCATATTAAGTAGATAATATCATACGAGATACTCCGGGGAGAGGTTGATAACTCCCCGTCTCAGATCGGTACACTACTGATCGAATCATCAAATTTTTATATATAATAGAATAATACCTATATGACTGTTAATAGAATACAATAATCTACTTACTTTAGACTGCTGCTAAGTGTCATTTCTATAACTCTTACACCTGACTCTCATTAATGATCATTGTGATACGGGTAACACCGTAGACGTTGTTTAACACTGCTATAAAGATGTCCTTTACGGCCATAAGACACCTTAGTTAAATGTACGGTTAAATATCTTCAATAAGGTGTTTTCTATAGCCTCAATTGACGAATAAACCGATATCACTGATCAAGAGTCTTCAGTGACATGGTTCGCTGATTTTTTGGGTGTTTTGTTGGTATGAATTCCTCAGTAAGCGTTTTTACATTATAAAAACATTATAATGTAACGTTTAAACATTATATTGTCATATAATAAATAAATAAATAAAATAAACGACTGTTGTGAGTTAGTCAGTCAGGTTGCTTGGCGGTAGAAAGTATATGTCGCTGTAACAGAAGGACAATTTTTGGTAAGGTGTAGAGAGATAGGAAGACTGTGAAAAGCTTACGGGACAATCTAAGACAGTGGGCTGCCTGGAGAGAAAGAAGTTTGTCAGGCAGTAGTTAACGAGTGAGTGGATCAGATTACAGACTGGTGCAGCAGCGAGGAGGAGCCTGCTGCACGCCTTTTGTCTCTGTGAAGCTCAGCACACGATCATTTTTTTTAATAACTTGAATTGGCAAAAAAAATAAAAATTCAGTTTTATTTATACTATCAAATCATAACAAGAATTATCTCAAGACACTTGAGGTTGGGACATGTTGACCGCACTCATTTTAAATGCTGAAACTCCTGAGCAACAGGATGAGTTACTGCAAAAACTTAAAGCGCTAAATATACATATTCAGGCCCCACTAGTGGAGCCTCAGAAGCAACCTCCCTCTCAGCAGCAGGCTCCCCAAATACATCAGCCCCCACTTTACGAGCCTCCAGCTCAATATGCTTATCAGCCTCCTCAGGATCAGTTCTGCGGGCATGGTAGAGAAAGAGGTGGATCACGGGGCGGATACCAGGGACAGACCAATTGGAGTCAGATTAAGTCTGGCCTTTTTAGGGCCAGACCGGTCATCTGTCACACTTTAGAATAAATTCCAACAGTGGGAAGCATCCTAATTATAGGTCACGGCTATCCACAAATCCACACATTTTAGTTACACCCAGGCTATAAAAAGAGTGTGATGTTGAAGTGAAAATGAAAAGGACATTAAAACTATTCAACTTTCATACAATTTTCTACATATCCATGTTGAGGCTTTCATCAGACAAAACATAGCTGCTTCAGTGACAGCGAACTGCAGACACAATCTCTTCTTTTGCCAGCAGACTGTGTTTCTGTAAAATAAAGTAACCGTCACTGTCCACAAATGTGCCCTTTCATTTACTTTCTCTGGAGACAAAAATCAAGGATGACTTGCTTTTCTTGTTTTTAGCTGTGGGAGAGACTTGTTTATACTCACAAATCTGGACAGATATGTCAAAGTGCATTTCAATAAATGCTGCCTTCCCAGGATATCAGGATGCTGTTTCTACAATGCACATTACAGAAAAGCTGTGAAAGTGGAACGCCCATGTTGCCAAATGTGGCATTTATGGGGCTCAGAACACAGAGGTCACTTAAGTTAATGCTATTCTTTCAACTATATACAATCAAAATTAGACCATGTTTTCATTTTCAGTATTTGTTGGAACTTAAATTGTTGCACATCGCACTGGTGTTTTCAATAAACTACTGTAAGTAAAGCATCCTTACAGACAGTATTGCTTAATCAAACTAAAGTGATTATAACGCACATATGACAGACAGTGGGCATGTTTTAATGTTCATCTTCTATCATTTAAAAGCCAAATCAAGCCACCACGGTGATCAGGGCTGAGACATTTCTCTCATTTCTGCAGGATCATTAAGCCGTCAGCTTTATTACAGCCCTCAGAAAACCATTCCCTTCAAATGATACATATAACTGAGCAAATCTGTGAAACACAATTTTACTTTTTTATATGGATATCTTTGCGGAACTCCTGTAACAGGAAACTCACATGTGACTAAAAACCCTAAAAATGTTTCAGTTAAATGTAGTTGTAACAATATGTAGTAAAAAATAAGGTTTTACAGACATGTAAAAATGTCAAACTAGAAACTCAGTAAGCATATTTACATGCCCAGTACACTTGCGTGGCTGTTTTCAGTTATTGTGGTTAATTAGGCCACTGCTCAGGTTGAAGTTATGCTGGGAATAAATGATGTAGCCAATCTGTAATAACAATGATACATGTGCAAGTTGTCCCACTTTAACAAGTACAACTTAACTCAAAAGAAAGTGAGACAGATGTCCTGAGAAGAGGTCTAATGAGGCTAAATAAGTGATGTCTGAAGACACCTGTGTGGGTGTACCATGGGTTTGTAGTGGTCTTGCTCTTAATAATTTCAGTTAATAAAGTATGACTTTAGTAGACACAAGTCCTTCCCAAAAACTGAGACACTTTTCAAATATCTGGGTCAAAAAAGGGTCGAAAAGATGTTCCCTGTGGCTTCTCCAAGTGCAGCACAGTATCCCACTGAGCATGTTTCTGACTGGAAGGCACTGAGGTTAAATCATTCAAACTGGTCTCTAGTATACAGAGGGTCTCACTGTCAGGGACATGAACTGTGAGTCCTGACTGACATTTTTCACAACAGACAGTTTGACTTTGCAAGAAGAGCACAGGTGTTATTTATAACAGTACTTACTGGTAGACCTAAATGGAATGGAGCCATTGTTAATTAATGCAATTAGTTCCACCTGTGCCTTTCCATGCTAGTTGTTCTACACACCTTAGAGAAGGAATTGCCATTACATTGATTGATTCTGGTAACCTATGTTTGGTTAGCAGTGTGGTCTTTGAAAAAGCATTTAGGTCATGCGGTGATATTAAATTTACATGTAGGCTAGTTCAGGTAATTGAGAAAATGAAATGTGAAAAAAGAAATTAGTGGCTTTTTGGTGGCTAGTCAAAACATATTTAGGGGGTGGGTTGAGCTTGGAGAATATTCTATTAGTTGGTGGACAGAAAATAAATCTACAACTACTTTGATAATCAGTTAGATTAAGTCATTTTTAAAACAAAAAGGCCACACATTGGTTGCAGTTTCTCAATTGTGATGTTAGGCTGCTGTTTTACATCACTTTAGCCTTTAATTAATATATTTGAGTGTTGGACTGTTGGCCAGACAAGACAAGAATATATCACAACGAAGATGAGCATTTTTTGTGTGGATAATTTATTAATAAAGCAATTAATCGACAGAGTAATCGTTAATGAAAGAAATCCTGATCTCTGAAATCCTGGCTACGGCCCTGTGATTAAAGTTCTCTCAATTGGAGTTCTGAACAAACCGCGCAGCTTGGACCAGTAGTTTCACCGGAGCACTTGAAGGCAGCAGCTGCAGCAGCGGCAGTATGTGCCTGCTAGCTGAGCTCAGTGAACCCTTCCCGCCAGCAGAGCGCGTCCCTGCGCCTCGTTCAGAAAATGGGGATGCCTCCGAGCAGAGCACAAACACACTCCCCGTTTTCCGTGAAACTATGAAAAGGGAAAGCCCTGTTGTTTTTAGTCAGAAAGCCCATGCACTGCGAGCTTTCTCCACCACCTCCACTGCTCCCAGGACTCTCCCAGGATGCTGTCGAACAACCCTCACATCGGGCACAAAGTGGCAGTCTGTTTGCTTCTCCTCTCCCTCTGTAAGTACTCACTTTACTTTCTAATCCTAATGTCGGGGGGCTCGGACCACACAGCTGTGAGGGACGTAGAGGCTACTGACACCCTCAACAGTGAACAGTTTGTGCTGTTTTAAAAAGGGTGAAGCTTGGGTTTTGTAAAGAAGCGACAGCAGCGGCGAGAAGACACGAGCTGTGAGAGTGTTTCCCAGAAGTGTTTGAGAAGTGCGGAGCCATGATTTGCCTCAACTTCCTGAGGAGTTGAAAGGCGATTTGCACGTAGCTACTGGTTGCCATGTGGCTTTATGCAAACCACTGACTGTACTTTTACAATAGAGTTAATCACAGGAAAAAGGTTGAAAGTCCTCTCCTTTGGAATCACGGCATTTCTGATGAAATCTGTTCCCAATCGCGACAATCGTGGGACTGAATGAAGGCACCCCAGGCTATAGCTACAGTAAGCTTTACCAAGTCCGAGTTCTCTCTGCCAGTCTGGATGTGCACCAGGAATTTAGCAACAAAAGTATAGGAGTAAACGACATACTTTATTTATTCCTCTTTGTTTTTCAGAGGAGGGATCATACAGGCCTACCAGCTAATTGAAATAGTGTCATTGTACTTTTATATATTAAAAAAAATGGTTGCATTTGCTGCAGGAACATGTAAAATTGTAGATAAATTCAATTTTGACTCACCTTCCATGGAGTTGATTACCATAGCCTTTTTAATGGCTTACATGTCAAATATTTCGGGTGAATTTAATTTCACTGGAATAAAAGCATGTTTGAACCACTTCAGGGCATTGCATACAGAACTATGTCTTTCATCATTAAGAATTACAAATCTTTACATACAGTATGTCCTGCACATACAGAATCTATTCAGTGATGTGGTGTGTCCATTGGGTGGGCTGCAGCACATTATGTGTGGCTGCAGCTGTGGAGAGAATTACAGTGAGTGACCAATATTGCTTTGGCCCTGTGTTCCATGTGGATGTCGTCCTGAGCAGAATGAGATACATGCTGAGTGCTGGAGACTCTGCCTGCCTACTATAGCTGGGACTGAAAAGTATCACTGGATACGATCTACAAATAATTAGCTTTAGTAGGCTACTGCAAAAAAGGGCAACATATGCCTGGGTAAAAAAGCACAAGTAAACAGATTACAGGCTAATAAAGTATCTATAAATCTTAAACTGATTTATTAATTGGATTAGACCTAGGTTAATCAGTTTTTAACCTACACCTCTTTTAGTGTCCTCTGCTTGCTTTACACCTGATTGTGCTTGTGTTAAAAAAAAAAAAAAAACTTGGTCTCTTTATTTCCCAGAATTATCATTTTAAAGTTCTCTGAGAATGCAAGAAAAGTTGTCACGTGTCAGTTAGGATCATCTTTTACTCTTAATTCCTGGTTGCGGGTCAAAAAAAATCACACATCTGTGTTTCAGTTTAATTTGTGTTTAACAACTGGATAGGGGTGAAATGTTGCATTTTTAGTTTTCCTGAAGATGTTGCACATTGAACAAAAACATACTTAAGAGCTACTATTCAAGCTTGTGGATATGTCCAAAATACAGTGCAGTATGGGAAGCCAGAAACACTGGTGCAATCCTCCGGTACCCTGTACACGAGCTAAGGCTTTTTGTGTGTTTGTCACTGAGTCCAGCTTGTTTAGTTGGACATCAGAGTCTGACAAGACTGCTTGTCTGCTTCCCCTGTATGTAATATTCATGTATCGAACATCAAGGCGCAGCCGAGGTCTGGAGAGAGTCCAGTTTGGTGACATTAGGGTGCCACCTCTGCTGTTTTTCATTGATGCCGTCGATGATGCTTCAACACACTGTCATTTCTGATGTGCACTGGAGCGGTGACGCACTCGGGATGAGAAAGTTAGGGGCTACAGCACTCTTTCTGAGTCCTCATGGGCAGCATTTCAATTGTGGCACTTGTGGTAGCTCCACAAAGTCTGCATGTGATTGATATAGGTATACTCCAATGATGTACGATATTTGGGGTGGAGAGAGTACTGTACACAAATTGTGGATTACGTTTTTAAAGCTGCTTTTAATGTTGTTGTTATGCGAGACTTGCGAGTGTGGTGAAACACTACAATTGGCGTATTTATGCTGCCGAGAAATGTTCCTTGCACCTGTTGGTTCTTAATGTATCACTTAAGTAAAACATGGTTGGTTGGTTGGTTGGTTGGTTGATGACATTGTCATCACATAGCAACAAGCAACATCTCAAAGGTTATTACTGCTTTGCTGTTTCCCACAGATTAGAAAGCAATTTGTGGCGGGGGGTGGTTGTCGGCCCCGTGCCAGACCGGGGGGGGGGGGGATACTTATTTTCGTAACAATCAAGTATCAAAAACTGAGGAGGACATGCTGTTGGATGCTGTCCTCCTTTCCTACTTTTTCTTCAATGCCTAACAAATCTATCTCTTTCTGCTTGAGCAGCACTGGTTGAAGCCTGAAAATATTGTTCCTAAGACGTCAATTCAAGTGTCTTGGGGTTTCACTTCAAAGTGCCAATAAGGACTGTAAGATTGATGTGGCTGATGATGGTAAGCAGAGAGCTCAGCCACAGAGAAAAGCTCTCCAAAAACTGAGCGCCAGCTGTTTTCACAGGTTTGGGGTAGTGATTGAAGGACAGATCACAGACACGAGCAGCCGCGTTGAGTTTTCTCTGCAGGCTGGACGGCCTCACTGTGGGTGAGAGGGTGAGGATGTCTGTGACTCAAGATGGCTTCAGGGTCCAGCTGCTGCTGTGGCTCCCACACACTAAAATGATCCAGCTGAAGAGTATCAGGCACCTGGTAAAGATGCTGTCCAAAGAGGCCAAACTCTTTCACATTCAAGATGTGCTGGAGAGATTACTGTATGTCTCTAACTGGTTTGGGTGTGCTCGAAGATCCCACAGGAAGAGCTGAAAGTCTCCCTTTGTGCACTTGCCTTTGCAACCCTGTCCTGGATGAGCAGCTATTGGCTAAGGGATGGATGGATGGAGGTCATGATATCAAAATTAAAATTTTTAAAAATAAATCTTCTGACAATGGACTATCAGTTTAGCATTTTAGCTCCACTATTAGCAGGACTGCTATCTGGCAATTGATTTATATGTGATTTTTGCATCAATGTGACCTAGTACTTTGATTTTAAGGTATTTTATTGCCTGGATCAGCCCAAACCATGACTTCCACATTTACTTTATCCTTGGTCTCACATTGCCAGACCCTCAGTGCTGCGCTAGTCCACACAGCATTCCTGGATGGGAGAGTAACCTGCTCTGGTTTATTGGCATTTCTTTAAACCAATCGCAATCGCCTTGGGCGACGCTAAGCGCCGCATGGAGCAACAGTGTCTCTGCTAATTAGCTTCAGGAAGGAACTTGTTTTGGTGGAACGTGTTGGTTTAAAAGTAGTTTTAGTCGTGCAACAGAAAACTCCAATTGGACAGATAATCTAGCTGTCTGGATTTACCCTGCAGAGATCTGAGGAGCAGTTAACCAGAGTCCTCACAAATCCACCAGAGGTTAGAACACCAACACAGGGACAGAGGAAGGTAACGGACATCCGGCCGAAATAAGGGACATCCGGCGGAATTAATACTTTTATTAAACGGCACCTTTCAAAACATCTGAGGATGTTGCATATTAAGCATCCTAAGTTTAAGATGTTCACTGTATAAAGATAGTGTCAAGAGAGAGCTCCAACTGGAAGCAGTAACTGGAGTTGTCAGTATGGGTTCTAAATGGCTGCGGGCAGTGCTTGAGTGGAAATAAAAAGTTTGGATTTAATATGACCGTGCCAGATGAAGCCTGTGCTTCCTGCATGCCTAACATACAAATCAGATGCATTGTTACAATTGTATGTGCAGTGCAAACTGTGTGCCATCTGTGCCAGTTCTTTGAGGAGCTACTTTTGTTTGCTGCCTCTGTCACTGCAAAGTGGTTATCCATGAAATAATTATAGAAAGAAACACTTGCATTTTGTGATTAACTTTACATCAACAAAGAAAAATGGGTTAAAGCTGCATTATGTAATTGCTATAAATGGGGACCAGAGTGGAATCCAAAACTCACAGTAACAAACCTGTATCAACTCATCATCTTCTTAAAATGTGTTCAGACTGAACACAAAGCACATTTAAAGGAATAGTGATTAAACACAATGGAAAGAAGCTAAGAGACACGGGCTGCGGTCGAATAGTCAAATTTGCTTAGGAAGGTTCCTAATGGAGCGAAATGACCCAGAAGTAGTTGAGTGGCTGCCATGATAAGAGCCGTTCAAATTGTCTACCCCCAATTTCCACCAGCTGCAGATCCGCTCCTGAACGTCGCCGGAGTCATTAAGTTTCCATTAAAGTCAGTGTGTGTATTTCCACTGACTGCGGAACGACTCCGTCCCAGCTCCGGCAGTCCCCAGCCCTCCGGAGCAGATACGCAGAGCTTCTATCTTTTGCCGGAGGCCGGAGAGCTCCGCAGCAATTCAGCACACGGCAGGTAGTGCGGGACAGGAAGTTGAGCACAGAAGCAAAATTAAACATCCGGTTAATTTTCAAAATAAAATCCACTGTGCTCACGGCGGATCATATTTCCCTGCACTACACCTTGAAAACACAGCTCAGAGTAGTTTCCCCTCTACTCCTCTGGATGGAAACAAACTGGTGGTGGTTTTGTGGTTCTATTCTACGTGAATTTGTGAGATCTCGTGGGTCCTCGTGCCTACAGCTGTCAGTCATGGCCGCAGCCGTGCCGCAACAAATCCAGACCTGGTGGGTGTTGAAGGACGGCGGAGCACGCAGCCGACACACAGCGGAGCCGATCTGCAGCCGTTCCGCAGTTGGTGGAATTTCGGGGTAAGCGATAAGAAAAGGTGCTTCATTGCTTCCTTTGTTACCTCCTTTTAGCATAGGATACATTGGACCATCCTTTACGAAAGGAAAAGAGATAATGTTGTCCCACAAGTCCTTGCGGCAGCAAAATTTAAAGCGACGCATCCGCCATTCATAATCATTACAAGGATTAGTAGCGGCGTAATAAGTTATTTTCACCCTTTCTAGAGTCTGTTAGGGGTGGAACGGGACACTGAAGTCACGGTTCGGTTCAGACATCACGGTTCGGTACAATGGAGGGAAAGGTATAACAAAAATGCAGAAGGCAATTTCTTTTATCGTGCATGTCTCAGGCTGTACCACCTAGTGTCATCCAGTCTCTCCCCTGAGCTAGCTGCAACAGCCTGAAGCGTATAAAGTAAGACGTAAACAGTAAACAATAAGTAGGCTACCCCACATCATCTCCAGACTCCATCTGGAACTTATATACATATAATAAGACAATCAGCTAGTAGTGTGATATGGGAGACAAGCGCTGCTCTCATATGTGAATGCACAGAGCAGGGGTGTTAAAAGAGCAGCTTCGGTTACACAGAGCAGTTGGTGAATTGTGGTGTTAGCTTCACACGCTAACAGCAGAGCTAGCAGCAAACGGCAGAGCTAACAACGAAGCAAATGGGCCTGGAAGCCATTTGTGGTCGAGGCAAGACGGGATACAGCTACGTCCATGTTTGGTTGTATATGGAAGGGACTAG
Organism: Sander vitreus; assembly: GCF_031162955.1. Classification (NCBI taxonomy): domain Eukaryota; kingdom Metazoa; phylum Chordata; class Actinopteri; order Perciformes; family Percidae; genus Sander; species Sander vitreus. Next base: position 2,157,832 of record NC_135857.1, read on the forward strand.
TTTGCTTCGTGTGGACTCACTGGACCGACTCGACATGTAGGCGGAGCTCGGGAGCTTCAGAGCTAAGGCGGGGCTACAGATTAGGTGTCCCTAAGAAACGCGTATGTTACAGTAGTTCCACATTACATTAATTCATTTGCACGCAAGTTTTATTTATTTTTATACCGTGTATTCTCTGTAAATTCATGTACCGAACATAGACGCCCGTACTGTTTCGGTTCAGTACGAATACATTTACCGTTCCACCCCTAGTCTCTGTAGGCTATTGCGTTTTAAATGATGCATTTTAGTGATGTATCAGTGTTTTCTTCAAAGATTTAGGCCCTGTTTACACGTACATGGTTATTTTGAAAACCGGAGCCATTTCCCTTCGTTTACACACAAACAGAGAATTTGCCTCTGAAAACGAGTCTTTCTAAAAACTCCGGCCAGAGTGGATATTTTTGAGATCTTCGTTTGCATGTAAACTGATACAAACGGAGGTTTAGGCAGCCGAGAGAGAGAGAAAGAGGAAGTGATTCGTTGCTGCTGTTGCTATTTTCGGGATTCTGATTGGCTAACGTGGGCTTGAGCTTCGTGTTACACTGCCACCTACAGGTTGGTCATGCTCTTTACGGCATTAACGGCATATATACACGGGTACATGTAAACAAACACTTTTCTGAAAACTGACAGCTGTGCACGATGTTATTTTTTTTTTAAACTGAGAGGTTGAAGTGTCAACGTAGCATTACTCTAATGATGAGCAAGGCTGTTTTTCATTAACTGTAAATGTTTCCAAGCGCGCAGTAATGTCACTGTAGCTGATATCATGGGATATTTAAACAGCAAAACTAAAATCTGTAGTTATTGACTTGACAGAAAAAACACAACTCGACTTTTAGCTTATGAAATAATTGATGGAGTTACGCTGTTGACTGCTGTCCTCGTGCGTAAATGCGCACAGTATAGTGGACAGCTCTGCTCGGTTTACAGTTAAGAAAATATTGTCCTCATTAATAATGTATTTCTGTCACCCACTTGCAACCGTCTAACCCTTATAGCATAGAATATGTAGCCTACAGTAGATTCGTAGGTCTAACGCATTCTGCTTATCTTGCATACATGTAACAATTATTTTCATACAGTCATCCTAATCAGGATTCATGTGGATAAAAATGAGTGGACAGGAGGGTGAGCTGAGCAACCAATAATGAAAATAAACTTTATTTGCTCCTTTTATACCCCTTTTATACAAGAAACAGCCTACAGCTCAGTGCTTTATAATAACAGAATGACATGCAGTGAGTGCTTCACATGAAACAACATAATTATTGCAGAATAAGACGGGGAAAAAATGGTGATGAAGTCATATTTTCCACCGGGTTGTCCACGTTTATTAAGCCTGCATGAAACATCACGTTTAGAACGCTCGGGGCAAAGTATTCCAGATGCGCTTGTTTCGCCGGCAGACCCACATCAATAACATCGGCCACGCATGACTACAGCCGAGTGTAAGGACAGTCAGATTCTCCTCGCACCGCGGTTGTCTTATCCCATTTCCTTTTGAATTCTCCTTCACACCTTTCCTTGACCTCATGGCGTTTACCATCGTGGTTAAGGAAAAGGGGTTAGGAAAAGGACTTAGACTTTTCGACCGCAGCCATGGTTTTGTTCGATGCAACACAAATTGAGGGTGGACAGGTCTGCATGAGTTTAAAGTGTTTCTTATGAGCTGTGTGACTCCACTCCTTGGATGCACAGAGATGAGAATAAAAGTGAGAGGAGTCATAATGGAAAGATTGGTGATAAATTTTGAGTTTTTTCAATCCCAGTCTGAGCTGTCACACTTTCAGGGGCACAAACCATATCGCCTGACAAGAGCATCCATATAGAACGATTCTGCAAAACCCCAGAATAGGTTCAATGACAATGTCTAGTTTCATCTGATGCCAACGTTTGAAAAATTCTCACTTGATGCAATGTCTGTGCATGGTAAATAGACATGGTTAAAATAGAAGGGCAAACCGTAATTGAATATTTGTGCCAAGTAGCAAACGCCCATCCCCCGCATTAAAGTCTTACTTGCGAAACACCCATACACACTATACTTTCTGCCTCACTACACATAAGGCAACCTTCTTCCTGCATTGGCGTTAACATTGGCATTAGAATCACAGAATCGTCCAATTATAGACGTCATTTCTAGGTATGCTGGGTTGAAGGCACAATCTGCACACACACGGTCGGTCAGCTAACGGCTACAGCTAAACTTTGCAGGCAGCACTCGTGCTGTGTTGAATGTGGACTGCAAAAAAACTCTGGAGTCATCAAATGTGCATGAATAAAGCAAGATGAAAACTAACTGTGTTAAATTTTAACACATCTTAATGGCAGAAACAGGGCGACATGAGAATCCCATTTGAGTCCACTTTGTCACCCCCAGTTGTCATGCTTCTCTAGGACAGGAACCCAAAAGCAGACAAGGACAAGGTAAGTTGAGTGGAAAAAAAATAAGTATTTATTTATTTGGTCTTGGTACGTGGAAGCAGGGGAATCCAGCTGGTGAGGCAGTGGGTGGAATTGAGTCGGCTGTCGGATTAGTGCAGACTCGGTAATAAAGGTGATGCAGACGACCAGACGGTGATGGAGAGAATTTTCCAGGTTCCAAAACTGAAGACAGAGGAACAGGCAGATTAGCAACGGTAAAACGTCACAAAAGAGCAGAACAAACTTGAAACTGAGGCGGAAAGTGAACCTAGGAAGCAGGATTCCTGACACCAGTAGAAGTCCAATATTTACTCATCGTTTATCTCTCATTTGATTAGCCAACTTTAGAGGAAAAAAAGTCTCCTTGGCTTGCTAAATGTTTGACTGTCCTCACCAGCCACTCCACGCCATTTTTCTTTGCCATGCAGGTAGCATTCCTGTACAAACTCCAGTGCCCGGGAGCGGCTGTCTATGTTTTCCGAAGGAGTTGGTACGACGAGCTACGTTCAGTTTTAATGGCCCTCAGCTTGGGGACCAGTGCAGCTCCAGTTTGTGTTCTTCACTATTCAACCTCTTTGGAAGCCTTTAGTTGTCTCATTTTGCTTTGAACACTCACACATGGACATGCTGATTATCAGAGCCCTTTTAAAAGCTGACACTGACTGCCAATTAGCATTCATGTTAATAGAATACACCTGCCTCTGTTAATGTGATTTAGTAACTCAAAGTACTTTCATGTGTTGTCTCCATTTATTTCCTCTTCCGCTGTACCCATTAAATCCTGGATGATGTGGAAAACTCAGTCAGGCACAAACCAACTGTCAAACAAGCAAACCACTGCATTAATACTAATATGAATCCATCAACATTTCTATGTAGTTCCTTAGACGCAAATGGCGCTTGGCAGAACTTTCAAATTGAACAAAGAGGAATTGTAGTCCTGTAAAATAGTACACCTATTCCAACCTAATTCCCTCCCGTGGTTATGAGCACGGTGTTTCTGGCTAATTGCATCGGACATCTGCTTTAGTTACAAAGACATTGTTAATTGAGAAGCTTGTTGAAAAGCATTCAGTTAAACCATTCAGATCTTTCAGCATGTAGAGTGATTTGCAGAGTTTCTAATCCAAGCATGCAAGTTCCCCTTGGTGCGGCACAATTGAAAACATGGTTGGAAACAACAGACTTGATTATGCAGGCTGAGGAGGCGATGAGATGGAGGTGCTCCAATTAGCACCACTGACATGATGTTGGGAGTTACTCCCCCTCTCCCTCTATGTGTCTCTACTTCTCCCTCTCTGGGGTGAGCCATGAAAAGATGGGAAGTTTGAAGTCTGTAGCAGAATGTATAGGGAACATATTCCTGTAGGAAGCTTTGTGTGATGCCAGATGACAATGTAGCCTACTTGCTCTACATAGCTCATGATTTACTGGGTCAGATTTTGTGTTGTGAACTTAGGCTTCATGCACATTAAACATTAGGCAATAATGTGTTTAGTCTGACTTTGGTTAAGCTGTTTTTTTGTTACTGATAAAAAAAAGGAGGGAGTGTAATGCAAACATTTGTGCTGCATTCATGTGGTCAGAATAATCAGAAAAAAGAGTTTCCTACTGGGTAATGCAGTGTGAATTTTACACTGCATTACCATTGTGTGATAGGGCATGCCTTGGTAGAGGGCTGCGCTCTTGGAGTGCCTTCTAGTTTTCTATGCTACCATAAGCTCATATCATTTGTCACCATAACGTGCTTTCACTGCTATGCGATACACAGTTACATCTCTCCATTAAACCCTCTGAAAGCAACATGCTGGCCACACTCCAAAGCTGCATAGCTGATGTGAGACTTGATGTCACAAAACGTTTTGCAGTTGAACTCCTGACAAAACAGAAGTGCTTATCATCGGCCCTAAGCATCTCCGTAATCAACTCCAGCCCCTTCCTGGTCCCCTTATTCCAAATATCAAGGGCACTGCTAAGAACCTCTGTGTTATCTTTGACAGGAAGCTTTGGACGAAACGCACAAAGACCTTTCTACAATCATGTTTCAACCAGCTCAGGAATATTTCCAAGATCAGACATCACAGCTGGACTATTGTAAGACTTTGTTTACCTGCCTCAGTGCCCGAGATGCAGCTGACCTTCAGACTGTGCAGAACTCTGCAGCCAGACTTCTGACGTAGACCAAACCCCCTTCTCCCATCACAGTTTTAGCCTACCTGCACTGGTTACCAATTTGTTTTTTTAAATCCATTTTAAAATCATACTCTTGACTGAGAAGGTGAATCAGGGAACTCTTAACCCTTAAATTCCATTATGCGGGTCTGTGCTGCGTTTCGACAAGACAATGCCTGTGATTCCACCAGCCACAACGCGGCAAGGCCCTGAAACGGCCCTGAAGCGTCTCTCCGCTCTGCTTCTCTCTGCTCCGCTAAGAATACACGCTAAGTCTATTTTTGAACAGAGCTGTGGGCGTTGCACTAGCCAGGCAGGTAATGGAACCGCTAGAGCGTCCGTCAGTTTTCAAAATAAACACCCTGTGAAGACTCCCGATTGTACATCACTACACTATTTTAACAACTAAAACACCGCCACAAATCTCTTATCCATGTCTTTCATAACTGGACTAAATGGAATAAACCATTTAACTATGTAGACTACTTACTTTTATGGTTGAAGCACACATATCCAGGAAAAATGACCAAATCAACTAAATCTGCAAGTAAAGACCTCTGCTTCTGAACGCACACATCTCGGTGTGGTATGACGCACGGCTGAGGACGGAACCAAATCACGGAGCAGCCGTCCACAATACAACACAAAGAAAAATATTATCATGCAATAATCATTATATTACTAATGTTTTGTATTATATTACATATTTATATTATATACTATTGTTATACAGGTGAAAATTGAGGCTGTTTGATTTGAATTTTTTTAATAAGATGTCACTTTCTGCAGAAGTATTGTTTCTTTTTCATGATTTGGGTTGATATGAAGGATCATCAGCAGCTGTTTTGTGTTTCCTCCCCTCTATTAACTGTAAACTGCAGAGAACAGTGTCCTCTTGCAGCAACAAACAAACTACATTTCATAAGAAATTGTGTGTGAACATCAGATTCCAAATCTCTTTTGAAGAGTCTGTGTATCTTTCTGTGTAAATCAGTTAATACCTTAGCTGTAATCATTACCTTTTTATTGTGGGTATTTTTGGCTCTTTTAGAGACATCTTATGTGTCCCCCCTTTTGGAATAAACATGCAAAAATAATATTTTGAACGCCTTGGTTGGCAAATTGTACAAACTGGCTTGCATCCATTGTTGTTGGTGCTTTCATGACATGGTTCATTACACTGTCCGTTTGTTCTGAACTGAACTGGTGGCTTTACTCCAGGCTTCACACACTGAAGGGTTTTGAAGTCAAATCAGCTCTTTGAATAATTTAAGAAGAGGGTTTCCTTGCAATCTGACCAAATTACTGCAGATTGTGTCATAAAAACAAAGTCGCAGAGATCGTATCATTCTAAAGATGTATGTGTACCTTTTTATATATTGGAATTTTTGTGTGTGTATTGGATATTACGCTATAGCAGGAATTTCAACTTGAAAACATTGCTGCTTTGTAGGTTTTAATCAATAAGTCAGGAGAGGAAATGTAACCCTTTCTCAGTTCTATCACCTAATTAAAGTCCGACTTAAAGCTGAGTGGTGTTGAGTGGAGGCAGCCTGATCTGATGTAAACATAGCACACAAACATAGCTGTATGAATTTGTTCTCGGAGAAAACTGCTGTTTTTTGATGTATTGATGTATTGATTTGAAATCCTGGGAATCTTTCTGGGAAGATTTTCTCATCTCAGAAACGGTGGCAATGTAATTGGATAGAATCTCTCTGGGCTCTAATTCCAAACTCGAAATGGATGAATGGTACTGTCAGAGATCCGACATCACAAAGGAATAGAGGTCTGAGGGATCTTCTTTAAAAGTTTTAGATACATTTTGTTTTTATTTTTTCGAATATAATAACCCAAAGCGAGTTGTTTTGTTCAGCCCTGCGTGTGTATGTCAGCTTTTAGATAGCCTGAAGAAACTAGGAGACAGTTCAGTTTAAAAGGAGTCATTGCTGTTTGTAACATGTCTAAAATAACATAATGTTTTCTATTTTTACAGTTCTTATCAACATTTCTGCCGGCAGCTCAGGAAAAGGCTCACAGGTAAGAAAAAAACATGTGCTTCTTTATTTCCTGTGTGTGGATTAGTCTGAACTTTACTAGTTTCTTGATAATTAGTCTTAATCGTTGATTTGCTGGTGTCCTCACCTCTATTAAAGCCTTAGATACCTGACCAGCTGAAATGAAGGACCATGTTTTTTCAACGGATTGATTATTGTCCTCCACATCAGAAGCTTAATTTGCTCCGGCACACCGATCCATTCGCTCTATCCTCCGGTGTGAGATGATTTTCTTGCTGTTGCATTTTCCAAGTCTGCAGTTGCTCGATAAATAATTAACATGTTCAGTTGCTCTACTTCTCATTGGTGTGAGAAGATGTTGACAGTAAGACTCCTGGCAGAGGTGCTTAGCATCACAAAAATGGGAAATTACTGTCCTGCTTTTTACTGATGTCAGCCGCTTCTTTCCCTGCAGAGGAAGTTTCACCCGTTTGCTTTGTCACTTTTTCCATTTTTCTCATATTTGTGTAAATGGTGTTAGGCAGTAACTGTCATTAACTCAACCTCCTGAAACAATGCATTCTCTGTTAAGATTGTTTGTGAGAAGCACACAAAGATATCAGCCTCTTATTTGAACAAAAAACTTTGCTCAAGTCCTTTTGTCTTTCCCTAAAATATCTGTGCCACATTACCAGTGTGCCTTTAGGGAAAGGATACTGTCAAAACCCAGTCTCACACAATCTCCAGTTGTTTTTTCTTTCCTATAAAAGAACGATTAGTGACAGCTGCCTGTCAGAGTGTCAAAGCAAAGATTAAAATGACATCCATCCATTCATTCAGGAGAAGAAACCATTAAAGGAATTAAAAGAGCAGTGTTTTTGCAACAATGGAAATCAGGAATAAAAGTCTGAGTTGTGGAGTTCATTATTGTCTAAACTCTTACATGAAAAGCATCAGAAAACCTCTTTTTGTGTCCACTCCTCCCTTCTTGACCCTGACATGTGGCTGCTTTGTTTTGTAGAGCTCGTGGGGGGGGGGTGTTGCCTAGTTACCGCGGGCGCACGGCAGTAGTTTGTCCCCTTCACTCTTCCCCACATGCCCCATGTTTCCTAATGCATTCACATGCATTTAGATTTTTTTATATTATTTTTTAGAGGCGTTTCCCAGACAGAGAGTATGGCCAAAGTGTGTTTCACCTTGAATAAGACATTTGGTGTACCCAGTAATGATTGTCATGTGTTTTTCTCACCAAGCCCGCCTGCAGAGTGGAAACCAGGTTGTGGCCCCATTTCAGATCTCTGAGCCTGAACAACAACATTAACAAATTAGAGAGGAATACAATTTTGTAGGCCATGAAAGCGCTCCAGATTAGCCATGGAAAGTCATGGCCGGTCATTTACATACTGTTGGCTATACAACACATACTTATAAATGAACGGATTCTAAAATTAACACGCTTGATTTATTATTTCAAAAGTAAACCAGTTGCTGAGTAAAGCCATTAATTATTGCTCTTCCCACAGAGGATTGCCTTTATAACGAAGTTGCGATCTTTGTGGGGCCTTGTCAGTGTAGGTTACAACAAATCAGCAATTATTGTTCATATACAACACAATGCATATCTAAGATCCAGATCAATGATTAATTATTTTTTGTGTTTTGGAAGAAGCCAATCCCAAAAAATATGTCTCTCCAATCCATGGTAACAAAGATATTTAGATATATAAAGTGTTTTTGTTGGAGGTAAATATTTGAGATTTGCCATAAAGTAGCTCAGCTGTGCAACACACCAAACTTGATATTTCTTTCAACTATGCCGAGTTGTTTAGGAACATATAAAGGTAGTTCTGACTAAATGATAGTTTGAAGACCTCACGCTGGCCTAAACACAGAGTATGCCACACACCCTTTCATTTTGAAGACCAAGTTGTTTTGATGATTTAACCCTTTTACAACGAATGAGTCACTCTTTATATTAAAGCCATTTTCTTTTCTTTTTCTAAAGTATAGATTGCTCTATTTGCATATTTTCTATCTTTCAGTCAGTCACTGGATTCTATATGACAATCGACTCACAGGAACAGTTTTGGCACAGTCTTGCAGAGCTTCATTGTCTTTGTTGCAGCCTAACATTACTGACTGGCTTTTTTGTGTTTAATTTTAATAAATGGCTGTACTGTTATCTACCTGGCTTCTGAGAAGATGAGATTATGGTATGTTTTATTTATTTATTTTTATTTTCTATTATATAGTATGCTTTGGAAAATGGTTAACGATGATGTAAGCTGCATTCGTTATCAAACCACCCACCTAGGCCTCAGAGCTTAGTGTGTGTGTGTGTGTGTGTGTGTGTGTGTGTGTGTGTGTGTGTGTGTGTGTGTGTGTGTGCGCTGATCTGAGAAGTCTAGTATTACACTTTCAACAACATGTAAAATTGATTTGCGATTTGGATATTGCACTAGTCTATATTGCGATTTAGATAAAATTGCAATTAATTGTGCAGCCCTAGTTTTCAGTGTGATTCTGCAACCCACGGCTTGTTTGCTCCCTTATGGTGGAAGAAAAGATGATCATCTGTCTCAGTTTGCAGGCAGGATTTGAAACGTTACAAGCTTTACTTTGATCAGTAACATTGCTACAAAAGGCTTTTGTAAAGCAGGATACGTGGTTGCAGCAGTAAACATTAAAGTGTAATTTTCAGTGGTTGTCTGTCCGTGGCTTGCATACAGAACATGTTTTAACATCCTCTCCCCCTCCTTCTTTAAAGACAGCCTGAAGCTTCTGATGACTGGCATCAGTTTGAACTTAGAATGACTTGGGGAAGTTGATGAAGGCAAGCACAGGTGGCATGATTATCTGCCGCTTCAGGGCTTCAAGCCTAAACAAGTCTACTACAAGTTTGCTAATGTGAGCAGTGCCTTGATCTCATGCACTCAGAGGATTCCAAACGGTGAGAGGATGCACGAGGATGACCCTATTTACAAACTTCCTGCTGAGGGTCCTGCAAAGCCAATGAATAACTTCAACTTGTTAATGTTCCTGTCACTTTGCCACCATTCGGGTCGTTTCATGAGGACACTTTTAAAAGATATTGCAGCGCCACAACAGGAAGCTTTATTCTGAAAGGGCCGACTTTGCCTTCAGGGGATGTTCCCAGATGTGGGGAAAAAGCAACAACCAGTCATACGACACACATAAGAACACAACCAGTACAGCAGAAGTAATTGAAAGTACTGATCTTTGTGAGTCATTGAGTTATTTCATGTGTTTTCCAGGCTAATTGGTAGCTTCACAAAGGTACATAATGCAAATATGTTCTTGGGCCTTAAGATAAAAGGCCGTGTAGGAGGTGACGGGAACAGCACATGTATTTCAATTCCAAATTATGCCAGAATAACACTTGTGTAAACTTGTAATCTACATAAGAGACATACACTTCTTATTTGCCACCCTTTGTTTTTTGAAGAGCTGAGATCTTCAGCTCTGTGTAGTTTGCACTGAATTGTAAGTGCCATTCAGTTGTTGGCATAATGACCAGTCTTGAAGGAAAATAGCTGCTGCCTTCCTTTATGACACACTCCATTAAAGTCATCATGTCTAATTGGAGAATACCTCTTCTCTGTTGTTTGCAGGTTGGCATGCTTTGTCAATCATCATTTTGCAAAAATTGTTTTCGAGCTTTCATCTGTGCTGCCTAAATAGCTGTCACCACGTGCATAAGAGCTTTTCTTATTCCCCAGCATCTCATTAACTTGAGCAGTTGTTGGGCAGAAAATCAAACTCAAGGAATGATATGTGAGTGATGTCAGAATCACTGCCTCAACTCTTCTGCAGTGACCTTATCTTTTTCTGTCATTAAATCTGCATGAATGCTGCCAATGTGCACCTGGAGATTCCACTGCAACTGGACAAAAGCTGTACTTATCAGCGGTACACACTCACCTGCATTCATTATCATTATCATTTTCTGGAACCATATTATTTGGATAAGGCTAGAGTTGCAAAACTCTGGGAATATTCAATATTCAAGCTATATGCCACATGGTAACAGCTAGCTAGCAAAAACTAGCAGAAGGTGTTAACAAGTTATAAACTGTGTACTTTCCTGTGTTCCTTCTGAAGTGGTGCACAGTTACAATTCAAATAAATGGCATACCTTTTAACAAAATGCTAGAGGTGTGACGAGATCTGGCGATATTAAAACGTGGCGATATTACTCGTCAAGGTGAAGTTATCTCGCGATATCAGTACAGTCCCTTTTTCTAGTCAAAAGAAATATTAATAGGATTATTAAAAGGAAGAAAAAAAGTTCAGGTTGTAGTGTTGGCTGCTGGCTCAGTGTGTCCGTCTGTTCAGCCTGTTCAGAACGCTGACTGCTCTATGAAAGATTTGATGTATCAAATAAGGTGTCGACGTTGCATCGTATTAGTGGAAAACTACGTGGGGGGGCACCCTTTTAAAGGAAAACACAGGACAAGTTATTTACAGAGCAGATACAGTATGTATGCTGTATCAGCAAAGAAAACCAATTTCATTTAAATTAGTATTCAAACTAACCAAACCTTAATTAATGTTTTGGAAACAACTTCTTCTCTTTCCAACTAATTGAATTCACTTTATTGCTATTAGTTTCTTTTGAGTTAGAGTGATCAGCTTGAGTGATCATAAACACATACAGGTTGAGATTGCAAACAGCTCAGATACACCAAAATACTATATATAGATATAGTCCAGAAAGCTGAAGCATTAGAGCTGGAGTAATGTTTTCATTTGTAACCAAACTTTTTTTTTTTTTTTTTCTTTTTTAAAGAAGAAAGTTTTATGTTTCAAATCTGGTGAAAAATATCTATCAGCCATCTTATGTGGAGGCCAGGGAGCATACTGTGAAACTAAATTACTTCCACAGCATGGCTTGACTGTAACGGTTGCCTCGTTGTCCCAGGCAACCAGATTTGGACCACTGTCAACAATTTTGTACGGTCTGGTCACTTCTGTTGGCAACAGTTTTTTTTTTTTTTTTTTCCTGTGCTTAGCAAAACAAAGCTGAATCCCTCTGAGTACAGTCTTCTGACTAACAGAGTGTCCCTGATGAACTGTGTGAGAGGATGAAACATATACATGACATACCAATACTAACCACTAACCTGGTAGAGCGCGCGCCCATATACAGAGGCTTACTCCTCGACACAGCGGCCGTGGGTTCGACTCCGCCCTGCGGTCCTTTGCTGCGTGTCATTCCCCCTCTCTCTCCCCTTTCATGTCTTCAGCTGTCCTATAAATAAAGGCCTAAAATGCCCAAAAAGTAATCTCAAACAACTACATTCTGGACAGCAAAGAATCTTTTTTTCCAGTTCGCCTTGCATCTGCAGATCAAAAACCTCTCTGATGTGACAGATTTGAGCTGTAGATTAAACCAGGCTTGCAGGAGTTAAATATTCAGCCAATTGTAATGTATCCTGCTGATTACATTACCTTGCAAATGTAAAATTTAAATCCAGCAACATTAGTCACTCTCCCTTTTTACATTCCCGATTTGTTAATGAAGCAAATCAAATCCAAGTGTCCATTGTAGTCTGGTATATGAAGAGAGAGGAAAAAAAGAGAGGCATCTTAAAGGAAAAAATGTGCCATTTGAAGTCATTGATTTATATCACAATGAAATGTAAGATGTAGCCCCGTCACGCCACACGAACATAGAACACAAACCAACTCATAGATATAAAATAATTTAGATGGGTAATAATGGCCTACTTCAGTGTTCATTGCTACCTACTTTACTAATAATAATAATAATAATTAATAACAGTTATATAGCGCTTTATCATAGACACAAGTGCTTTAGTGGGGGTACTACTCTCTACCACCAACAATGTGTAGCACCCACCTGGGTGATGCACGGCAGCCTTACGACGCCAGACACACACCACACATCACTGGGGACAGGATGATGCTTGTTGTTACGGATACCATCCAGTTATATTAATAGTATCTTAATCCGGTTAATTGCATGATAAAAGTAACCTTACCAGGATGCATATACATACTCTGTTATTTGTTTTTGCTTTGTAGTACAAATGGTCATATGGACTCACACAGAGGCAGAGAGTCCAATATCTATAATATGACCATTCTTGATATCACGTAATATCAATTTAGATGAGGTTGTAGTTGACAGTTTGCTAAATCCTTCCCCTGAACTGTGATTGTTCAATCATAGCTTAGCAACCATAACTACCTAGGCCTGGCAGGTCTGTCAAACTTTGGCTCCACGTGCCAAAGCGGTGTGCATGGAGCTCTTCATTCGAGCAATACTCGGCATTTAAAGAGTTTGGAGCCTTTCCAAAACCACAAGAGCATGAGAATAAGTGCTGCGACCCTCAGCACGTCTCGCTATCTACTCTTTTTACTTGTTTTTAATTGACTTCTTTTATTTTATCGGATTATTTTAATGATTGTTATGGTACATTTTAAATTGTTGCTTATGTTTTTATGTACTCTGATCTCTTGAAAATGAGATCTTTATTTTAATGGTACTTACCTGATTAAATAAATGTTTTATATTTATTATTAAAATAAACTAGCTTAGTACAGTAGTTAGTGTAAGGCCGGCGACAGACTGGCTGCGTGGCGTGAGCATGTCGGCTGCGTGGCGTGTCCGTTTTTATTTCGGCTCCCATGGTAACAGGTTAGAGCTTACACACTGTGACACGCACGTCTTGCATGCTACAAATAGGACCGACGCCTATTTTTTACGCGACACGCAAGCGTGTTTATATGTCATTTTGACATGAATACATATTAATAAATGACATGTTGATGTTTGAACGTATCTACGTTTTGACATAAATGCAGATATAAATGTAATAAGAAATGAATAAAATTAATTTTCAAATCTTGCACCTGTCAATACGAACGAAATATTCTGTAGCCTATTTTGCCGTCAATACTGCAGACGTTGTCTTTGCTGTAATCAGATCAGTGTATATATATTTATGTTGAACATGAAGTATACTACTGTGTACAGACAAGGCTAGCAGCAGCAGCGCCGCTTCAGACACCTTTCTGGTGTGTAAAGACATAGAAAACACCACGCAGCTGACACGCAACAGAAACGCCACGCTCACGCCACGCAGCCAGTCTGTCGCCGGCCTTACTTTCAAGGCCAAGGAGCAAATCATTAACTACATTATTTTTTGGGGTTTACAGGTAGGCTAATGTCAAAATAAAAGCCACGATAAGCGTGTGCACTTTGTATCTCCCCACTGTGTGGAGGCTGGTCCTGGATGCTATCAAAGTTTAGTTTTAAGTGTACACCCCATCAACCCCCAGATAGCGTTAGATTTCTAAACACATCGGTTGGTCCTAATTGCTAAAGCTTTTTCCTTATCCTATAACTTATATGATTTTATTCCATGTTTTTTACATGGATCATCGGGGCTGATGTTTTGCCTGGGACATGCAGCTTAGGCCTCAGTCCATAGCCATCAATCATATTGACGACCCCTTTCATATGATTCCCGTTTTTTTAAAACGAATTCGCTGGAAACATTAAAAAGTCAGGAGACGGTGTTTTCAACCAATTCATGAAGCTTTTTAGTTTTGTTAGCCAGCTAGCCGTCTGATAAAATGTGATGCATTGACGGTTGTCATTTCAGCTAGCAAAATCGACAGTCGTCAGCTGGGAATGAGAAGCCGGCTTTTGTTTACCTGCATCTCAAATCAATGACGCATTCTATCTGCCACTGTAATCTTTGTAAACGGCATATTTGATGATGTGTGAGAAGAGGAGGCAAAGCCAGGCTTGATAGGCCTTTAGTGAAAGGTCAGTTACTGAAGTTAGTGAAAGGTCAGTTACTGAGGTCCTTGGTTGCCAGGTTGAAATTGACTTCTAAAAGTTACTATTGGGCACATCATCATGTACATAGGGGGAATGGTTATTATCATTAACTTTTCACCTCCTAATTTACAATTGAAGTCAACAGAATGCAGAAAAAGGCTATGAAGAAAATCTGGAAAGAATTGCCTGCTTTAAGTCATCACACATTAATAGTTTTTGCTTGCTACTATTTAATAACATTTTAATCTGTCAGTTTGTTTGGCACCCTGACATGGAGGAGCAATGCAAAAGGCATTTTAATTCTTAAACCGCTCAATAGATCTGAAAGCATCCTCAAAATGAAGCTGCATTTTACCGACAAATGATTTTATTCTTCAGTTAATGTAAATGTGGAGGGGGAAACCTGAATAATGGTGTCCTCAGGTACGTAAGGTGCTCAAAGTCTTTCTAGACAGCCAGCTTCTGTCATCATCACACATTTTCCTCACATGTCAAATATCAGACGATCCTGCAACCTTGAATCATGCCTGCCATCAGTGAACAAAAAGCTAATGGGACCTGATGGGTCACTGACATGAGTGGAGCGTCTGTGCCCTAGGGATTGAGAGATGTAGCAGGGGGCAGGAGCTCTGCCGTGTGTGTATGTGAAGAGCCTCTAAATCAAAGGCAGGCCTCAAACGGTTGGCTTTGTGGGTGTCCTTTATTGCATAACAATCCCATTAAGCAGGTTGTGCATTGCTCTCAAGGAGTTTACCCCTGTACACCTCAGCCGCAGCTGTGCTGCCGTTGTTCTGAGGTTAAACTACATGAGGCACAATCTTTCTGTCTGCCTGCAACGGTGCTGAGGTGCCACTGACCAAAAGCGCTCGAGGCATGGTGAAACTTCCCCCTTTAGATAGTCAGTGTAGACTCATAGCAATTCCTTTTTAATACCTATGGGTGTCTGATTCCCGCTGCAAATGGCTGACAGCCGGCTGTCAGATGGGATTAAAGGGAGCATTACCTGCGTGCAGAAGCACAGGAGGCCAAAAAGAGCCGAGTTCTGTGAGCTTACAATAATTCATCTCTCCATAATGGCGAAAATGATGTTCGACCTGATCGGAGTTCACTCTTCCGCAGAATATTGGATCATTTACCAGAGAACGATTTGGTGTCACTCAACTGCAGGGATTTTTGAAGTGTGGCCACAGAGATGGATTTAAAAAAACAAAAGTATTTTGTTAAAGGTAATGATACAATAAGTACATTTTTGACCATGTACATTTTTTGGAACATTCATCTTGGTTGTTACCAGGTTGTTAACATTTGGATCATAGATTGTGCCTGTAAGGAAATATTAATCTTAAAGAACATCCACACTGCAGTAAAGCAACTATGGGTCATATATTTATCTATATTAAATATTGGTGTGTAAACCATAGGCGTTGATTACAGTCAGATTTTCGTTCGAGTCATTTTGTACCCACCACTTTTTTTGAATACCTCAAGCTCAATTTAGTTAAAAAATAAAGTTCATAACACATAATTCTTGAGTCAACAAGAATTAACAAAAATCTCTATCCCCACAGGGCAGCACAGACACAGCCGCTCTGCTGCTGCGCTGGCTGCACACTTCTCTGTTCACAACACTGCAACAACTGTAACATCGGGATACGTTCTAGGTTGTCAACATGGTACATGGATACATGAAGCAGAACATAGTGGGTCATATGTCTAATGCTTTTTGAAAACTTAAGGCTTTCTTCTTCATAAAACGTGTCGGACATCATCACATTTTTGTATACATTTTTATTCATTTACATTAGTAAGCAACAGGACAGCATCTTTCAAAACATGACCTGCGCAAAAGAGAAGAACAAAAATGAATGCTTCTCTGTCCCCAGCACATTTCAAACCAAACTGACGCCCGTGGTGTAAACACCAAGGACAATGATGGAAATTTGTCCAGGACTTTTTAGTTTTTTACCGCACAAAGTATTTTATAAATATAAGGTGTGTATGTATATATAGTAATATATAGAATAGTGTCAATAAACCAAACCAAAAACTTAAAAAAGGAGAAAAAAAAAAGTTATTTAGTGTTGTTTGGGTTTTACGTCTATTGATTAGGCTGAATGAAGATAATTTGACATCATTTCATGCTATTTCAATCTCTATCTCGCAAAGTAGCCATGAAAAATGTGGGAAAGCAAAAAATAAGTATAAATACTGAAAGACTTTGTAAAGTTAACCCAACAACAATTTATCCTCCACAGTGATCGCCACGTAATCCGTAATAAGTAACAGTAAAAAGTAATGTACAGTACAAAAAATGTGCACTTGCATGTAACTGATTGACCAAAGCAATGCCTTGATGGGTGATGCGTGTTGCGGAAAAGCTGAGCCAGCTTCAACTATTGCCAGATGAGCCTGTGGCAGCTGCATTAGGACACAGCCTGTGCCAAAAATAGGGCTCTAATTGAAATGAATGAGAAGGCTGCCTTTTTTTTGGGACTAAACACAGCCTTTATATTACAACCGCTCATTACGAAAGAGCTCCTGAAACATGCACAACATTACATATTGATGTATAACCGAGTCGGGGTGTCTACAGTTCGGCTAGATTTGGAGATTTCTCATTAAAGCCTCATTAAATCCTGTCCTCAAACATTAGGTCTTATCTACAGTAAGGTCATGGAAATTCATGTAGTATACTCACATGCACACATTACAGAAGCACAGTTACACACACTGGAATGTTCACCGACCAGTTAATTCATCACACTGGAGGTCTTGATTCATTTAGTTTGACAGTGATTTTCTGTTTCCTCACTGCCTGAGAGTTGAGTTGTGCTGGAGGAGAGGGAGTAAAAAAACTTTGCACCTGCCGCTTTTCTGTCACAACTACCATATTCATCCAGACAAATTTGTTTTAGGAGTATTTGCCTGTCGCTATAATATATTTTCCCAAGTTGAAAAGATTTTACAAGAGTAATTATCTGATAACGAATCAGATTCCCCTGGCTTATGAGATGCATTTTCTTCCTTGAGGTGCCCTCTCTCTTCAGCTGAGGAAATGATTTCAGAGGAGTAGTGTGTGATAAGATGAGACAGAAACCTTGTGGGCATGACTAATGCTACTGAGTCCAATTAAGCTGATGTCTTGTACCCACTGAATTAAATCACCCTGATATGATCTTGTCTGCCTGTGCATATATTTGCCTTTAACTCTGATCACCTGGAAAAAAGACAGAAAGCCTCATATATGCACGAATCCTTGCTGTGCATGACTTTCTACTCTTACTGTATTATGTGAAAATATACCAGTGTTTGTCCAGACACTCGATTCAGGACTTGATGAATATAATAAGAAAGATAGGAAGTGCAGGAAACAAATGAAAAAATAAATGATTTGTAGTCATGACATTTTCAGGAAAGTGTTCATTGGCTTGAAATTGATTAAATAGGTTGTTCTCTATTACTGTATGAAAATTGCTAGCCCTCCAAATGTGCTGATATAGCGAGTTGCATATAGACTGGTTTACTACACAACTGCCACCAAACTGCTGTGATCCCCTGTAACCACAGCACCACACCCAGTGAAAGTGAATTTATGACTTAGTTAAGCTCTCTGAAGGCTTCCCAGTAAAATGATTGTTAGTCTAGAGAAGTCATAAATCAAAACAGGCCTCGCTTTGTCATTATCTATAAATACTTTCTCCCAAGACTGAAAGGTTTCCTCTGAAACATGGCGGTAAAAGACAGCTCTTCAAAGTTTGCTCATCTTTTGATTGATTTACTCATCCCGCCATGGTCTTCCGTGTGCGCCGACAGTTCTGGCGGTGGAACAGTGCTGAACGCCGTAATTGAGCCGAATGCGCAGAGCCTAAATGCTGCAGGCACAAAACCCACACAGTTAGGAAGGGCTAATGATGTGGGGTATCACCCATTATTACTCCAAATAACCCATAGGGCTTTCCATATTTAGTATCACTAAGTCTTAATTAGTGATTAGGAAGATGAGTGTTTAGCTGAAACTAAACACATTCACACAAGCCGTTTTTAGACCGTTTCTGCATCTTTTGTAAAAACATAAACGTGTATGTATATAGGTCATTATTTGAAGATGTGTTTAAAGATATTTTTGTTGCTGAAATTATTGAAGTCTTTCTCTCTTTTTAGAGCCAAGATGATATGCATGTCATCCACAACAATCAACTGGGTAAGTCTTATTTTTTTCTAATTTCAGTAGAAGCAAAAGTAGGGAAGTCCTACTTAAATGGATAGCCCTTTAGATTACAGCCCATACAGTACAGTGTCAATATTGTGGAATGGGATACGTACTAAAGGCCAAGGAATAAGCAATAACACATTTGCATTCAGAAGGAACCCTGAAATAAATGAGTTATTATTTTTGTAATTACCCAGTACATATTCAGTAATTACAGTGTAGATACAATGGGCTTAGCCTTTGTCATTTTTAGCAAAAGCTAATGAAAAGGAGCACTTTATAGAAATGATATGAATAAAATAATATAAATATAAAATAACGATATATTGACTTGACTGAAAGGGGAAATAGTTCACCACGCTACTCTTTATACTGTCCAATAATAAACTGCAATACATTTCATTTGTGGGTGAATGTCTTTACTAATGTCAGCTTTGATTTACCAATAGATATTACCCCAAAACTGCATTACAATTTTTACAATATTTTATCATCATTTCAAAGACATAAGACTTTCCCTGTCTAATAACCCAGTAAGAAAACTACTGTATCCTATATTTATTAAGCAAGAGTAAAACTTTCTCTATTAAACACATAGTTGTTATCCATTTATACGATAACCTGTACCCAGAACCCAGGATGCATTTTATTGATACCCCATATATACTTAATAATTACATTTTAATTTGCAAACTGTAATCTAAGGTCTTATCAAGACTATAATATATTATATGTCTATTCATATTTGTATCCATTTCTATCAATGCTATTGCTGCTGTCTTTGATAGTACCTGTGTGTTCAAAGCTGATATTTATAGTACAGGTCATATTTTGGTCTTTGTGTTTGATATTTAAATCTGTCTGCATCAGAGGAACTCATTTGAAATGCTGGATGACATTCAAAGGGATGACCTATTACTGAGTATTTTTCAGTTTTAACTGTGTGCTCAAAGGGTTGAAATACATTGTTACTTGATATAATCATGAATTGTAAATTTTGAAATGAATACAAGGTTGGAGAGTCTGACATTTGAATAGTAAATGCTGTTAAATGAAATGGCTAAAAGGGCTTTGTTCTGATGCCTACCTTGAAAATGTAATCTTCAGAGTTCCTCAGGCTTTTTCATAAATATAGTCCATATCTCTTTATCGATTTAACAGTGACCAGGAATTTCATAAGTTGAGCAAATAAAAAGATCTAATGCATGCATTTCATGCTACAGGGGGCTCATACAATCCCTGTCTGAGAGTGGTTTTTGGGAGCCTGCAGAGGAGTTTGGAGCCCGTTTTTCTGGACCTCTGCCTATTGTTCATTCAACTGGGTCACCACAGACGCAAAAGCACACAAAAGCAACTTCCTAATGCTCTCATTTGGCACCTCAGCACAGAGAGGAAATACAAACAGACAGCTATCCGAAAAATGGAGCTCCACTATCTGGCACCGCCATAGTAACTCCCTTTGTCACACCAGAAAGGCTACGCTCCCCTGCAGAGAGCTATTGTTTGTGGGCAGAAATTCAGATGGATAAAGGAAATTCTGGCTTTCTGTTGTTTTAACAATACAGCGAACATCAGAAGTAACGACTGGCTTGCTTATTTTAAAGGAGCTGCTGACCTTTTAGAAAGTATTGGAAATAATCACTCAAACAATGTTTCTCTGGAGGGAATACAGGGTGCCAAATGCTACTGATACATGCTTGCCTCTTGTGTTGCTGCCATTGTTTATTTGCACATAAAATACTGCTCTTATTTTGACTGGTTTTAATATCAGAGAGTGCCATCGTAATGTCGTCGTATCGTTGTCTTGTACAGCAGTATAATGACAATAACGTTTCTTCTTATCTTCAAATCTAAATGGAATGATTTCTCATTTACGTCTGAATAAATTGAGGCATTATGTACAGTATGTGCACACTGCACATCTACATTATCTCAACAACACGGATAGCTGAAACCTTGGAGAACATCCCCTACAGAAATGGAAAAGAAATAGTTTGAGCCAGCCACAATATAAGATAAG
Organism: Sander vitreus; assembly: GCF_031162955.1. Lineage (NCBI taxonomy): Eukaryota > Metazoa > Chordata > Actinopteri > Perciformes > Percidae > Sander > Sander vitreus. Next base: position 2,178,537 of record NC_135857.1, read on the forward strand.
ATCAGAAGACTTCAGGCCCCCTTGGCATCACTTTTTAATGCTTTGGCTATCCCCGACGTCTTTTATGACGTCCTATACTGCGCCTTTTCTCAACATGCTAAAGATATACAAACAATTAATAAATATAAGTTAAAACTTTAGTGCATAACTTTTTTTATATTAATGAACGTCTGTTTTTAATTCAAGCCATTGCAAAAGGAGTTGCTACAAAGCTAATTAAGACTATCAGCTCCACACAACTCTCTCTGTATTTCTCAGTATGACTATGTTCAGAAGATTGTGGCGTCCGGTGACTTTCCAGCACAGAAACTCAAGTTAAAATAATGACCTCTTCTGAAGAGTCCATCATGTTTTTTTAATCCTCCGTGTCTCCTTGGCCACTAGCAACTGTGTGTGTGTGTGTGTGTGTGTGTGTGTGTGTGTGTGTGTGTGTGTGTGTGTGTGTGTGTGTGTGTGTCTTTGACCTTTAGGGAATAGCATCTGAATCAGGTGTTCACTGTTGATGCGGTAGAAAAACCTGTGAGTTTAGTTCTTTATATGTGGGAGAAAGAAACGGCAGATTCAAGGTACATCACCTTTTTAAAGGTGGAGTATTCTTTTATAATGTATAATGTTTGATAGTTGAGGACACAGAGCAACACTGTACCATAAACAATGAATGGTATTGCTTGAGAGCAGGGAAGGTGTGCCAGAATTTAAATCAGATTATCACTATAACAATAATTACGCCCAGGAATGCAGTGCTACTGTCTCCTCAGCAGTTGTATTGTATTCATGAACTGGCTCGGAGCCAGCTTCTTCAGACCAGGGAGATGTTTACTGTACTGTAGGAGGGTACAGTGTTCACAAGGTGTTGATGGAGCTCTTCCTGCGTACTAACAAACATTCCCTGTGCATTTACTGTTCCTTATTTTCTGTCTCTTACCCTGTTACATTTCCTAGTGCCTGGCTGCATGCCACCTCTATTGTTCTGCTTTTCTTTATTTATTATTCTGAACACGGCTGATGACCATACATCCATCCTCAAATCTCACAAACAGTGTATGGGGTATGAAATCATCTTTCAACATCAAAAATCAGCTTTTTAGAAATTGGAAAAAGAAAACCTATTTTCAAGTGGTGTCCAGAAATACTAAAATGGATAATGAAAGGGTAAGCAAAACCTGGAGTCTGTTAAGCGTTAATTGCCTTATCTTGCTGAATTATTGATGCTAAGTGAGGTTTAAGGATTGAGTTCAGCTCCCATTAGTCTTTAGCAGAGTTGTCCGTGGAGTCATGAACTCTAAAGCACCAGTAATGAGTGCGATTATTCAGATTGGAGACCCCTATTTACCCACTTTACGTGTTGCATCTGCTGTATAATTGTTTAGTGTTTTTGCATTACTACTTGGAGAGAGATACTTTTTCCCTCCGATTGCTTTTCCCTTATGCATACCTTTCTTTCCTACACACAGACACACACACTCCTGCTCTCTTCTTTTGCAATCTTAGTGCATCACCCTACCTCTTGATTGGTTTGCTTCCTCATTTTGCTCCCTTTCTCTCTGCCCCCTCTCTGCTGTTTTCCTCTCTCCATTTTACTGAGAGATATTTATGACACTGACCTTTTCAGCAGTAAGCTGGAAGTTAAATACACCATGCTCTCTATTGATCTTGTGCGAGGCAATTAAAAGTCTGTATTAATATGAGACTTAGGATGATAGAAAATCATTTCACTTGCTGCGTGACACATAGGGCTGTGCCACACTCTGATTGCCTATAGGGAAGGTATTTTTTATTTTTTATATATGGCTAAATCAAACTCAACAGCCTAAAAAAGTTGGCTATATTGAATTTGGGCTTCCAGATTGAATATCACCGGATGTCTGTGGATTGGATATTAAATCCTGGTGCTGTCTGGTGTGACGGTCATGGTTAGTTTGGTCAGAAAAACTGCAACCCAATTCTCTTCAGTGTAGTATGTCTCTCAGATGCACCGTTTTAGACGTGAGGAAGAGGGAGATGGAGGGGGATTTTTTAGGAGAGGGATGATTCTAGGCCATCTTGTCTCTGGGAGTCCAATGATGTGAGTCACTGGACTGTAGCAGGTTTTACACCAGCACAATCAGCTGCTGGATGGGAAAGTCAGGCCCGCCGACTATGGAAATTAGCTATTGACATCCACTATCATCTCTGAATATGTGCTGGCAATTAAGAACTCTGGATCTGTCATGGCAGTTTCATTGTTCCCACAACAGCGTAATGGCCCCACTTGCAGATTGTATCCCTCTCTACTTTTGCAGATGTTTGTCATTGAAATTGCACTATTGATCTGCTTTCCCTCCTTACGCAGCTCCGTTTTCTTTCAGAATCCTGAACTAGACTTCAAATGCTGCTCTCCCTAACTTATCCACGCATTAGTTTGTGCATGCTTACTGTCACTTTTGCCTTGCCATGGACGTGTGTTTATTTAACCGTGGGGATGGGGATGCTCCCGGCTGAATGAAATGTTTCTGTGACAACTCTGGTGACTACACACACCTGCTCTGTGACACTGATGGAGATGACAGAGCTCCAGGACTGCCTAGAGGTCAGTGTGCTCTCAGCTAACTCTGCCACTTGGCAACGTCGGCCATCCCGCTCTAAGGAAGTGTCACTATCGATTTGTGTCAACGAGGTGACAACACTGCAGGGCCAGGCCACTATGAGAATGCACAATCTACATTCAAGTGCAGATAATTACTACGAGAAATGCAAACACATTTTAGTTAATCATCCTTGATTCTTTAATCAGTCTGATACTCTGCCCTCTTGTATGCAGAGAAGCCTTCACACAGAGAGGAGGCCATGGACCAGATGGTGATGGCTTTTTAAAAGATGGCTATGTGCACTGACAAAAGCATCGGATCAGAGAAAGAAGGAGGCAGAATTCTCCCGTGTCTCATTTCATCCAATATCTTTCAAGGCTGTTACAGTCTCTTTTATTCTATGGAGTGGCCTCTGTGGAATACTGAATGAGTGAGGGGAGACAAACGAACACTAGACTGATGCTTTCTAGTTCCATCAGCCTGGTAGAATAAAATCATCTGCTCCAAGGTGACAGGGGCCTTGGCTTTATCTTCCCATTAACCTTCAGCCTCTTTCATTTGAGGCATATTTTCAGCCAAGTAGCATCCGTAGATAATTTTACTTAACCAACAAAAAAGAGCTTTGTGGCATGTTTGGCACCAGGGTGCTGCTTAATATCTTTGCATGACTATTAAACTGAGTAATTGATTGCATGCTTTCACCTCTGGGAATACTGCTATTAATGCAACTAGAGTTAATACTGCTGGTACTAAAAGCATTACCCTAAGACACCCTAACAACCATTGCAATGACAGCAAACTCCTGAGCAAACATCTGGCATCATCCTACCCAAATACACTAGCAACTGCCAAGTAAAAGGCAAAAAGGCAAGCAAACTTAATTTATATACCGCTTTCTAAAACACAAGTTTGAAAGTGCTTTACAGGAGGAAGAAGAAAGAAGGAAACATGACTCTACAGCCACACTAGCAGCTCTCTGAGGCTGTACTTAGCAGGGCCTTCAACTGAATGCTTAGGTTTCTAGGGTTGATGATAGCGCTAGTCAGGGGATCACCAAAGCAGGATTCATCATCCAGGGCAGTGTGTCCTGTAGCATTGTTTTGGGGGGGCGGCCAATGAATCATTGAAACTGGCTACACTGGGCACGAGAGCAGCGCATAGTGGTGCGTCTGCTCCGCGGATATCCGTTCTACAAGCATAAAAATATTCTAATAATATATAAATAATTTATATTTTTTATGTGAGATGTGTATGGCCCTTTTTCAATTCAATTTTTTATTTATTTATAGTATCAAGTCACAACAAGAGTTATCACGAGACACTTTACAGATAGAGTAGGTCTAGACCACATTCTGTAATTTACAAAGACCCAACAATTCCAGTAATTCCCCCAAGAGCAAGCATTTAGTGTGACAGTGGCGAGGATAAACTCCCTTTTAGGAAGAAACCTGGGACAGACCCAGACTCTTGGTAGGCGGTGTCTGACGGTGCCGGTTGGGGGTGTGATGAACAGTGGCAATAATAGTCATAATAAAGATAATGGAACAGTGACCACAATGGCAGTCGTAGTAGTTCATGTCATAGTAGAGCACAGCAGGGCGTTATGGGGTGTAGTGTGGCACAGCAGAGCATGGGTGGACGTGGCAGGACGCGGGTGGACGTGGCAGGACGCAGCCGGACACTGCAGGGAATCGCAGAGCGTAGCTTGGTGTAGTAGGTCCACAGCGACAGCTGCACCCAAGACCCAGGTCTTGGTGCCACCCTATTCCAAGGCGATATTCTGGGTGAAGAAGAAACATAAGGACTCCGGGGAGTAAACTCCCCAGAGCTAGGTTAGTAACAAGCATTTCTGGGACTATGATGGACACAAAAGGAAACGAGTGAAAGAGAGAAGAGATAGGAGCTCATTGTGTCCTTGGAAGGAAGGAACTTCCCCAGCAGTCTAGAGTTATAATAGCATAACTAAGAGAGCCAGGCTAAAGAGAGGTGCCGGATCGGGCTTGAACTCTCCCCTGCCGGAACGGGCTGTACTGGCCTGCCTCCCTCTACTCTCACTATATTATTGTTTATATGATAGATAAATCTGATGACAATGAAGAGAAGCAGGTGGGCTGGGTTAGGCGGACGCTGCAATTCCTCACTCCCTAACTATAAGCTTTATCAAAGAGGATGGTTTTCAGTTTATTCTTAAATGTGGTGACGGTGTCTGCCCCCCGAACCCAAATTGGGAGCTGGTTCCACAGGAGAGGAGCCTGGTAGCTAAATGCTCTGGCTCCCATTCTACTTTTAGAGACTCTAGGAACCACAAGTAGCTCTGAGTTCTGGGAGCGCAGTGCTCTAGTGGGACAATAAGGTACTATGAGCTCCTCAAGATATGATGGTGCCTGACCATTTAGAGCTTTGTAGGTCAGGAGAAGGATTTTAAATTCAATCATGGATTTTACAGTAACGGTAATGGATCATAAAGTGTCTATATGTCTTTTAAATTAAACTACAGATATACAGGAAACGTCTTAATGACGACTTAGTGAGCGGATGTTGGCAGTTTCATTTTGAGAGTTTCTATTTCTAGTTTCCCTCCCCTTGTCCTCTGATAACAGCTGACAGTAAATTGACGTTTTCACAGCTCTGTGCCGGCTCCAAAAAAACTGAAGAAACAACAACAATCCCAAAACAAAAGCTCTCCGTCTCGCCTTTAACTCACAAAATCCTACGCCGTGTGATACCTATCTCACCAAAAGCGCTGTTTAAAATCTTTGCCCTATAATTAAATACAGGTGGACGTATTGATTGCACAATTGTAATCTTGCATGGGCTGCCATGAGTGTCAAGGGAGTGCACAAAGGTGATTTTTACCAGATAGAAGAAGGACACAGGAATTATGGAGGTGAAGGAAGAAGGATTTTTCCTTTTCTCCCTGTTGTTTGATGATTAATCGAAAGCCATTAGTGTGGAGACGAGGCCAGTGAATTCAGTCTTAATTAGTTTCTTTTTTTACCCCTCATTCTCCTTTGCTTTGGCATTGGGGGTATGCATTATCTGCACAATGAGGGATTGGCCACCTTCTTATCTGATTTCGCTGTTAGTGTCATGCAGCTGGTGTTATTGCTGTGCTGTGCGGTATCGGGAGGCTGCTACCTCACCTGGGGCTTTGAAATGCACTGCTTTATGTGAAACCAGATGCACACACACGTTCCTTCATTTAGCAAACTCAGCAGAAGGACATTTAGAGGTGGTGTAGTGATATTCTCTCTCGGCAGAGGTTAGCTCTGTTGGGAGATGGACATGTTGAGATTTAGCAAGTAAATCCCCCCCCTCCCCCCTTACCAGGGCTCCAGGATCAATGGGATCTTTGTTATGAGCTGAGCAATAGGAGCGACACACCCACGCCACTTAATTAAGAAGATCTGACACAGATACTGCACTCTGACATAGTGTCTATCCCTGACCCCCCCCTGCTAATATTTCTGAGTCCAGGGTGGGAGTAAGTTCAAGTAGTGTAATTGAGGAGGAGGCGATCCATCTAATCCTGCCATTGTCAGCACTCGCCCTTCCCCTTTTTCATTGTATTGCTTTTACACGGTTCCATTGGGATGATTATAGACCTGTCAGCAGTGGCTGCTACTTATTGATGTTTTGAAACACTAAAATACACTTAGTCAGCATATTTAGCAAAACCTCATGTGAAAAACTCCTTCTGGAAATCCTAATTTATGACATGGTATACTCTTTATGACTCTATTCCGTATGCATACTTAAGTAGCTAATTAAAATGTCTAAAGCAAGTGAGAATTATTTGGCACAAAGCTTGTAAAGTTTGTTTAAGCTCACATTCACAGGGAAGCATACACAAAACCCCCCAGCACATCTAATTACTGGGAAGTTTCTGAGCTGCCTGTCACTCTCACGTCTCCTCTGCTGCTCTTCTTACTTCACACCTGGATATTGGCTCCCACCTCTCCGCTCTAAATCCTTGAAAAGCCTTTTTGTTGACACTCATTTTAGCCAGCTGCTGCAGACTTCAGGTCGATGTGAGGGACAGCTTACAGGATTTAGGAGTTGTCAAATGTAATTGTACAGAGCCAAAGACAAAATGATAGATTTCTTTTTTATTCCCTCCCCCTCTAGTCCTTTGGTCTAGTTTTGATTGTACTGGCCGTGAGAGCCACAAGTTTTATGTGCATCAATGTCATTCTTCACTGAGCTGTGTCACTATCACTGCCCTGTACAGTAAATGGATTTCACATGAAGAGGAACTGCAGCAAGCTGGGTCACTGACAAAGATTGTATCTAAACATGTTGTCGGCATTGAAGTATGGCTGAATGATTTACTAATTTTAATACCATTATTGCGATTTAATATGCAGTTATTTTGTACGTGTCAGTGCTGAGTAGTGTTGCTATGTTGTGGTAGCAACGTTAGCAAGGCAGTTGTTGCACAATACCTGACGCTGCACAGCATCTCCCTTTTTTCAGTCCCTCCAGAAAAACGTGATTATGCGATCGCATAATTCAATGCATAATCAGCCAAAGTCCGCATATTTATGCGGGGGGCACATTTTTTCAAATACGCCGCACTTTCGCCGCATAAATTGCTGATTTCCGCGCAAAAAATGCGAGGCTTGCATGATTTCATAATCCCCGCATTTTCGTTGCAAAAAAGTCCCGTCTATCTTAGCAGAAAGGTGAAAAATGTTGCGTTTACTTCACACAAGAGCAGCCATTTTCCCCTGTTGCCATGGGAACGTTATGAAGTGACGTAATTACGCGACGTGAAACCGCATCCCGCATATTCCATCCCATTTTTTAAGAAAACGGGCCGCATAATAAAGGATTTTTCTCCGCAACAATCACAAAAAAACTCCGCATTTTTCTGGAAGGACTGTTTTTAAAGCCAAAATAGTCCCACTCAACTGACCTACTGTTCCTTTTTTACGTTAGTTTCCACAGTGTCAGGTTCTGTTGAGGTCGAGCTATGGCGTAGCCTGCCAAACTGATGCTCTCTCTGCAGACTGCTTTACTCTCACGCATCACGGGACCAGAGTGTAATTGCAGCCTTTGCGATTAACAAATCTCCTTTTAACAAATGCACTTAATCTTTCAGCCCTAAATTGAAGTAGCCTGTATTGCAGTTTTTGAACTTACATTATTGAGCAAGTGGCTCCCTGTTAACCGTGGCCTTCACATGCAGTGTTATTACTGAGTTTCACTGTCAATGCAGCTGTGTTGCTCAGCAAGAAGAACCTTTTGGGTGTTACGCAGAGGAGAATCTTCTGACTGCTAATCTGTTAACACAGTCTGGGCTGTGCCAGTTATTTAGACCGTGGTTCTTATCTTGTCCCGCTCTCAGAAGGTCATCGATTGCCATGATCCTTTTTTCGCAGTATGTGAGCGGTCTCCCTTCTCTGTCCTTTGTGTTCCTCCAGACCTGCGGGAGATAGTTTTCGTCATCCAGAGTCAAAGCAACTCCTTCCATGTGAGGCAGGCAGAAAGACGGAGAGCAGACCTGCTGAAGCAGGCACACAGTCTCACAGAGGTAAGATTCAAGGCACCTTTCACTCATGCACACACGCTCTTATTTTGGAATAGGAAGAGCACATGAAAGCTCACATATTTCCAAAGACATTTCTAGGTAACGATCATCACTAGCAGTAAAAGGAACATCTGTATATGACTTGTTGTAAGCTGTAACATTTTGTTGATTGGAAATCCATTTGGGAGAAAGTACACATAACTGTAACATGAATTCACTACATAGAGAAAAAAAAGCTTTGTTATGTGTTACACTATTACACAATACTCTGTTTTGAATATTGAATGATAGTAAAAAGAATTATTCATGGCACTCTCCATATTAAACCCCTTACGTAGGAAATATGAAAGTGTAGTTTGAAATATGCAACATTCTTAGTTCCTTGTGTCAGCAGATCATGTGCTTCCTTATGATTTGATGTATTTAGGAGATCCAGATATTTGTGCGGCTTTGATGTTTGGATAGATGATGCTTTTCTCAACAAATCAACTTTCCATTTCTGGCCTCTTGTAGATACATTTTTGATGAGAAGTGATGACCATCCAAACACATTTGTTCATCTTCATGAATATTGTGATTCCTGATTGTAATTCAGATATTTCTATACAAAAAAAGGCTCAAGGAAAGAAAAAGCTATATTTTCTCCCGGGACATCAGCTCAGTATTTAATGCAATTTGTACAATATCAGTACATACATCAGAATTCAGTAAAAGGAGGACACAGAGCACATTTACAGGTCAAAATGCCAATTTCCGTCCGTTCCGAGTCTCTTCAGAGCCAGATGAAATATGATGTAATACACAAGTTATATTCCGTTTGTTTATATTATATTACAGTAAATTAGATGAAGGATTTGTGTTTCCTGAAGCAGGAGACCAATTTAGATCTGTGTTCCTCCATTGCTGGATGTCACTTAGAATACCTTTTTTATCTACACTATTGAAATGATATATAAATAATCACAGTGAGTTATTTTTCAGTTTATTGCTGCTGTTCGTGGTTTGAAAAATACGAAGTATGCCACAGCATGTAAATACCATGCTCTTGGAAAAGTATTAGACACCTTGTTGTCTGTTCTGTCTCCTATTTATCTTCAACAACTCGGAAATCCTTTACTCCGTCCTTCAGCAATACAAAGTCCAGTATACATGTATTATTGTTTAAATCTGATAAGTCAAATTGTGTCCACAATTTGGAACGCTTGTTTCATGTTTCCTGTAATGAATAGTGGCATCAGTTTGTGTCCAGTTACACTAATGGACATCAACCTTTTTAAGAGGAGACAGAATTTATGAAAACCACATCATGTTGTGTTTGCATTTATGATCTCAGAGATGTCTGGCTGGTTTTACTATCTGCATGCAATTACACATGCTAAGTCCACGTCCTGAGAGAATTTTAATCAGCAACATCTCAGAGGTGTCAGTAAATGCGTGACAGCTTTTCAGAGAGATATAAGACCGAAAGACTTGTGATCAAAATGAGTTTTATTCACAGAATCTGAGAGTGAAAATGCCTTCAGCCTCAGGTGAACATGAAAAGCACTCAGAGAGCACATGTTGTACCTCCATCAAGGCTGCAGAGTCCTGAGAGAGAATTTAGTGAAATAAAAGAATACTAAAATTTCAGAAAAGTAAATTACAAAAGACAAAAGAGAGGGATGAAAATAAAAAAAACATAACTTTGATTTTAACTTCATTTTCCCTTTCCAATTTTCTTATATGTTAAATGGACTGCATTTATTTGGCGACTTGCTACCTCCCTGGACAAAGGGCATTGCCATTTGTCCTCTCATTCACCCATTTTCACACACATTCATTCACCGTTGGCGGCAGAGCTGCCATGTAAGCTTCTAGCTTTCCCATCAGGAGCAAATTGGGGTTCAGTGTCAAGGACATTTAGACATGTGGACAGATGGGGCCGGGGATCGAACCGCTGATTAAAGGACAACCCGCTCTACCTCCTGAGCCGCAGCTCTATACGTCTTTATCATTCCTTTTCCGTTACACATTGCAATTTAAAAAGGGTGTACTCGAAATACTGAGAAAGTACAGTGGGCTGGGATTGCCTCCACACGGCTCTCGCAGACCGTTCCCCAATACGTGAAATACCGACATTTTTTCACGGCCATATGCACTAACATGCAGGTGCCTCCAGATCGACCATAGACTGTATAATATTAATGGACAACGCATCTGGTTCGGCGAAGTGCTGCAAATGCGGAAGTGCCTTAAAGCTGCATTCTACCTGAATTCCAGCAGTGGGGGGGGGGGGGACTCCTTAAACCTGCATTCTACCTGAATTCCAGCAGGGGGGGGACTCCTTAAACCTGCATTCTATCTGAATTCCAGCAGGGGGGGACTCCTTAAACCTGCATTCTACCTGAATTCCAGCAGGGGGGGGACTCCTTAAACCTGCATTCTATCTGAATTCCAGCAGGGGGGCAACACGTGCGGTAGCAAAAGGAGGTCTGTTTCTGTAAAAGTCTATGAGAAAGTGACCCACTTCTCACTTGATTTATTACCTCAGTAAACATTTTCATAATGAGTTTATGGTCTCAATCTCTAGTTTGAAGTCTTCTGCAACACAGAATGATGTTAATGTTTTGAATTATGGTCTCGTTGATTTTAAAATCGTCGATAAAGCAGGGGGTGTTTTAGGGCGTGGCTATGATGTGATTGCCAGTGAAAGTGTGTAACGTAACGTAGAGTGTAAGGGCTCCTCCCTCACTCCTCCCTCTCATCTAAAATCGTCACATCCCAACCAGGAAGGCTGCGCCCGTAACGGCAAACTCGACGACTCATATCAGATCTCCACAAACCAATGGGTGACATCACACATGCTCTGTCCATTAATATTATACAGTCTATGGGATCGACTATCAAACAAAGAACAGAGAAGCTTAGATTACAACACCCAGAGGGAGTGTGACTTTATTCTCTGCTCAGGATGCCATTACTCCACTGTATCTGTTCATGGCAAATAGCTGTTTTCTGCTATATTAATGTGCTAATTATCGAGTGCAGCCCCTTAAGCTTTTGCATTTAAGCTTTTCATTTTTGCATTTGACATTTAAGATTTTCTATTTCCCATTTCTGTTTTCAAATCCCCATTTCACAATATTCATTGTTTTTTTTTATTTTTTATTTTAAGTTTAATTTTAGGGTAAACCTATATCCCCAATGAAGTTTTATCAGAACATCGAGAGATCAAAGAAATCATCTGCTTGATTTTTGGCCATTCAAGTAAGAGCAGCAGTTAGAAATGTCCTGTCATGCACTTTTGGACAATCATTGATCTCCACCAAGAGCTCCATGACCAAACTGTGGCAGTTGTAAATCTAGTTAAAAGTCCAGCAGAGTAGCTTTGAAACTAGACTAGTGAATACCAGTCCATGTGAAAAGTTTGTCTGATTTGTGGCATAGTGTTGGTCCTTGATTTCACAAAATAAAAACGCAGGAAAGAAAGAAAACAAATCTTACTTTAGAACTAACATTAGAGTAAACTCTCTAATTCATCTTAAACTACTACTACCACCCCCAACTTCTTATGCCAAACACGAGTTAAACCAGCCATCGACCACTTCACTCCTACCTCGGAGGCACTTCACACACACGCTCATAATTCTGCTGTTTAATGTCTTAGAGGGTGTTCGTGGGATACTAAAGGAGAAAGATCAGAGAAAGAGGTTTGCTTAGTTTGTAGCTGTTAAGCATGTTTGATGTATGGTATCTTGTAGTGCATTGCCATGGAAACCCTGTGGAGACATGAGAGAACTGAAATAACTTTTGATTTTTAGTCCTACTCGAGACACAAGGTTCAGGTTTTGGTTAAACTGTCTTTTCTTCAGGTCACAAAGCAAAGACAAATATGACCAGTATTGTGGTTTAAAAGCATTGTAACACTATTTTGTTTTGAAATGACTTAAGGCTGACTAAGTGTTGCTAAATATGTGCAATTAGACCGACGTCACTGATGAGTTGCAGATTTATGATGACCCGATCACTGCACTTCCGAGACGGGAACCGCATGTACTATCAGTATTTCTGTCTCCGAGCCTTTTTCACCCTCGGCAAATATTTCAGTTTTATCCTCGTCTGACTGTGGAAGCTTTTGTGATATCCCCACATTTACACAGACAAGAACTTGTGTATTCTATGTGGCGGCTCACAGCCCATGTTCCAACAGTCTGACATTCTGCCTTCTGGGAGGAATTCACATTACATTTATATAGTATATTTTGTCGTTTAGCCAATGCTCATATCCACAGAGACGCACATGTACAACAGAATGAGATTAAACTCAGAAACCTTAAACAGCAGAAGTGAAATGCACCGTGTTTCTAAATGCTTTCTCATGCATCACTTGTATTATCTTAACAATTTGTGCATTTGAGGGAGCCACTGGGATTCAAATATTTTAATATGGATTCCTGGTCTTCAGTCAGAGATTTGGCACCTCTTTGGCATCCACAGTTTTTGACTGCAGCTCATCACTGAAGTGGTTTTGACAGGTGGCTATCTCTTGTCTTCCCTCTAGCCCTTCCTATGAGTAGAAGCATAGCTTTGCTGTCTGTCCCTCTATTACAACCAGATCTCTGTGACCCCCATCTTCTCTCAAGTCACCAAGCAATCAGTGTCCTATTCGTTGCAAGCATGTCCACACGAGGACCAGCTCTTATCTGTTGAGGAGTCTGCAGCTTGCACACAATCGCCATGAAAGAATCGGCCTCCCTTTACTGAACGCCTCCTTCATCACAGGAATGTCAATAGCTCTTTGAAGCAAAAGCTTTGGTTTTGAGATTGCATTATTGGCTAAAGACGACGTTTCTTTTTTTTAATTTAACTTTCCTCTGAGTTAGGGTTACTAAGAGTTAGTCTTTTTTTAAATTCCCGCGGTGGTGTGAACATCAAGGAGAGAGCAGTTTAATAAAACATGATAGGTATCATTACACTATTTGCTTTAAGATAAAGCTCATATTAGATGAGAGCTAAGCGACTAATAGGGTTTAATAAGTGTAAACCGTGTGAGCGTCATCCCCTAAATCAAACGGGCTGCTGTTAGAAAGACTGGCTCAGAGGAGACTGTTCCCCCTGACTTCCTGCATGATGAGTGGACCATGCAGTAATGAACCACAGACTCTTACGCTCTGCTGCCTTGTTTTCCCCGCAGTGTGAAACATTGGCTCTCTCACACAATCCTCACACACCTACTGTCATTCCTCGCTATAAAAAATTTGGACGCGATTATATGCACTGTCCATGTCCTGAAAAATCCTGTATTTGTTTCCAGTGATATTTGTGTCTTGCTTACTGTTTATTTCGGGCAAGCAAGAGCCGAAACCCCCGAAGGCAATATGGGTGTTAAAGGATGATAGTACCAGTGTGTTTACAGGCTTTATCTCCTTTTTTTAAAGTAACGATTGAAATGATTCCGCATTTTCCTCGTGTTAACCAATCTCATGGAAAGATCAAAACAAAAACAAAACCTCATAAAGCCAAGGTCGGACAATATGTGCCTGGTAAAGCCTGAGTGGACAGACGTTGGGAATGAAACCATTTGAATATATCACCCTCTGGTCAGCAGCGTTAAACCAAATGAATCAACCTTTGAGTTCATCACAGTCACCCTCCGCACACAAACTATGTATGCCCCGCTGACTGGTGAAAAAATGACAGGACCCACTTTCACTGACATGGACGATGAATTATTACAGGTTCACTTTCATTTATAAAAGTCTATTTACGGGACCATTCATTGTTGTTGCTGTCGGAGGGGATAATGAAGTTTCCTGGCACTTTACCACTAATCTACTGTAGGTATGCAAGGCGGACAGACTCATGGTAACAAAGGGAACATGTCAGTGCAACAGTGATCTGCTTTTGGACAACAATGGAGACCTGTAGCAACACAGGCACTGCTTGTAGGGTAAATGTATTGTTGGATTTAGTCGTTTCATGGGATTTGTTGACATTGAAAAGAATATAGAATATCACCAGTGTTATCAGGACTTTTGCAGCTTTGCAATATGTGTTCATTTTTGTCAACAATACACTATATTGCTGTGAGGTCAAGCAGCGCAGACTTTTCAAATTGCATTTCCATGCAGTGATAATTTAAATTAACAAATAAAACGGAGATGGATTAAACAACTCGAGCACGTTTTAGCAGTCTGCTAATAGATTTTCATATCTTACAGACATGTAAACTGCTTGGCTGCATAGAGTGGTAGAAATGTATATATGAAAAAATGTCAAACACATGCCTGGATTGCAAAATGATTAGCTTTAATGCAGAGTAGAATTATGTGATTTGTATTAAATGGGCTAAAACACTGGCATGGTCCTTTTGAGTAAGTGTGGAAGGTCAATGGTGATGAGCCAGTTCTGGACCATGCATGTCCCAGTTACAGGACAGTCTCTCTCTAAACACCAGGCAACCCTTGGGTCCTTCATTGCAGAAAAGTAGCTGTTACTGTATTTTGCCTTGTGAAGCTGTTGTACAGTTAACTAACATTACAGTATGTCTGGTGTGTGTGCGCTGTTTTCTTTCAGAAACCACCGGTGGTTTTGCTTCTTCACAGTTTATCAAATAACGAGGGAGATTGGAGTATCCTTCCTCTGCTGCCTTAGTAAGTATCCCTGAACTCTCAGGATTGAATAAGCCTGTCATAAAAGTTTCATGGGTTAAAAATATGGACAGCATGTCAGAAACATTGTGTCTTCCTTCAGTTGAGATTTTGGAGGTCATATTTTGGTTTTGGGAACATTTTGTTAGCCATGTTTTAAGGCTAAAGCTTGCTGAGAAGCTAGTTCCAAGACAGTAACTGTGATTGATTGCCTCACATTATGATGAATGCCATCCTAATGTGTCTCCACATGCAGCGATGAGCCTTTTGCTGTAGTAATCCAGTGGTCTAAACAGCATGATAATGCTTTTTGGTCGTCTACATGCTAAAAATCCAATATGTGTTTGATAATTGTTTGTATTGGAGATGTGGAATAACATCTGCATCGGTTTTCTTCCTCCATCATAAAGATTTAGGACAGAGATCACCAAAAGCACCGCAAATCATTACGGAGCCGCCCTCCCTAAAATAAATCTGTGTGCTTATCATGTTTTTTTGTCTTTCTGCCCTCTAGAGAAAACTGGCTGCCTTGATCTGACTGGGTCAGGAGCCTCAGTTAGATAGTTCCTCAGACTTAACTGAAATAAGAAACATAACAGTTTTGTGTAGTGTTTGTCTGTGCATGGCAAAGTTACATTTATTGGTGTTTTATTATTTAACTCTAGTTTTGATGATACTTTATTTTTTGTGTGTCCTCAGCTTGTCCCACTCCTTTGGGAAAAACTCATCCTGGATTGTATTTCTGGAGGAGGAAACAAATGTGAAGATGAATAAGCTGGTTCAGGTCCTTACAAAATTTGACACAAATAAAGTAAGTAGACAATATTCCCTCCAAACCTCCATCTCTCTCTCTGTCTGCCTTTTACGTTGCTCTGTCTCTCTATGCCAAATTCATCAGCGAGACCAAAGCTCACTGTTTGGAGCTGCAGCTTGATCATCGCTTCAATTAACAGATCCAGTAGCGGTTTGGCTCCAGCTCTGCTGCAGCTGCCCTGAGCTCACCTGTCAGACATGTCAGTCCAGTCTGCTGTAAACCTAATTTAAGCTCCGTCTCTCCACTCATGAAATTATTTTTCTTGTTATGGGTCGGTGGGGTAGGTTGAATATAAATGTTGGATAAACACTGCAGTCAAAAAAATCATACATTGGGGTTGTAATGAAAATGTTTTTCTTAATAAAGCTTAGCAAAATAGCTTTCTCCTTCAATAATTTGAATTTATAAAATAATCCAAACAATTGGCCCATCATTATGGTTTATGGATTTGTTTTTGTTTTTTTGTTGCTATTTGTTACAAGTTTGAGCTGGCTTTCAAAAATGATGATAATTACACTGTGATGTAAAGCCTACAGGATGAAATAACTCATTTTTATCAGAAAATGTTGAGGTTTGCTTTGGTCTGCACAACAATGAATGGAAACCATTTTTATTGTCATCTTGGACTATTTTGACACTGTATTGTATTTCACTTTCAACTCAGAAATGGAATTCATTATTTTGTGAGTATCCACGACCTTATCCTGAGGAGGAGGAGACAATGGATACAACAATGGGAACAACTTATGATTTGATTCATTACAACACGCCCTAAAGCAAAGACTTCTCTCTCAGTTGTTACAGGACATTGTGGCCAGCTACGTATTAACGTGATAAGCGAGACAAAAATACCTCTCAGTATAACGCAGTACAATTTAACAGCGCCATAAACTACAGCCTGAACAGGGATCAAGTTGAATGACGTGAAGTCTATAAAATAGTTTTAACAACTGAACGTTGTTGTATTAAACTGTTGTTGCTAGATGTATCTAATACACTTGGCAACCACGTCAGTGTGTTGGATTATTATATTGTGTTAGCAGAATGACTGCATGAGCTAACATAACCTCATTACATACATTTAAAGCAAAAAGTGCAACATTTTGGGAACTACGCTTATTTGCTTTCTGGCAGAAAGTTAGATGAGATGATTGACAGTACCCTCATATCCGTGCATTCAATATGAAGTTAGAACCAGCAGCTGGTTAGCTTAGCACAAAGACTGGAAACGAGGGGGAACAGCTAGCATGGCTCTGTCTAAAGGTAAGCCAAGTCTACCTACCAGCACTTCTAAAGCTCACTAATGAACATTATATCTGTACAAAAACAAATTGCACAAACTAATTTGGGGGTTTATGTGCTGCACTATTTTTTGGCTATGAGCAGTTGCCAGGCAACCAGCGGAGATTGCAGGAAGTTAATGTGATTGGACAAGAAACAGTCTTGCACATAACCTGCTGTGTGTTTTTACACTTTGCTTTTTGTATTGATTAAATTAATGAGCTACAATGTGTTAAATGGTGAGATTTGGAGGCGCTGGTGCTAAGCTAACCTCCTGCTTAAGCGTGATTCATGCTTCCGCGTTAAATCTACGCTGTGGTTACGTACGTGGAGACACGGACCGTACGCCGGACCCTACGCCGTAGCCTGACGTGCACCTCTCAAACTACACGTTGCGGCGATTTCCTGGTTCTCCTTCTCCATCGACAACATGAAATCAAGGAGAGGGTTAACTTCTCCTGCTCCAGATTTCACCGTGGTCAGAAAGAACAGAGGAGACACTTTGTTTCTCTCACTAGGACTCTAGAGTCATTACTTACTCTGAAGATAATCACCATCGCTCTACCACACACACACACACACACACACACACGCCGGCTCTGCTAGTCTGTTAAAGAGATCAACGCACACACCAACGCGCAAGTATGAACTTTAGGCCACTAACGTAGGCTACAGAGAAAGCTCTGTGTTGAGCCTCCACAGAACCATAAATCACACTTTATATTTACCGTACAGACAGACTGGTATTCATCTTCTCCTCTAACTCTCAAAAAGGCAAATTGCCCCAAATGTTGAACTATTCCTTTCAAATTTACATACTTTTCTGTATAATATATACAATAATATAAGATTCTTTTCTACTCCAGACATTTCAAGAACTATGATAAGAGCCTTTGTGGCTTTAATGTCTGGTATCTCTTGAACTTTGTTCTATCAAGAAATCTCATTATTCTTCACAGCCAGTGACAAACCTAGTCCCCGTAAAGAATTTCAAAGGTTTTCTGGCAAGCGCGGTGTGAAAACTCCCAAATTAGGAAGCTCAATGTGTTAATGATGCAATGTGTAACATCTTAAAGTGACGAGAATAACCTTGCACTTGAGCTGACATCCTGTCACGTACTTCCTATTCATCAGGAGTGGTTTCTTGGTAAGCCCCTCCATGACGAGGAGTCCACCATCATCCATCATTACGCGTTTGCAGAGAATCCCTCCATCTTCAAATATCCAGACTTCGCTGCTGCTTGGGCCGTAAGCGCCCCCCTTGTTGTTCGGTGAGTATGTGCAGTGACTCTCTTTGTGTCTGTGGAGTTGAGTTATTCAGTGCAGTGATATCTTTTTTTAAAGGTTACTGTATATTTTGTACTTTCAATTAAAAAAATCTGTGATTTGTCATTTTAGGCTTGCAGACAAAGTGAGAAATGAGCCACTTAAATCTGACTTCACCATTGACCTGAAACATGAGGTGAGATAACATGCGAGGCACACGCTTCCATCCAGACCTGTTGTGTTTGGGAAGTGATGACGAGGCTGCTGGTTTTCAGCCGTTTTCTAACAATTTTCTCGTTTCTCACACTCACGCCAACGCCGACCTACTGTAATTTATTTGCACAAAAAGAGCGAGGCGTGACATCCATCTAACCTTGAAGTGAAATCTCATTACTTTGGAGAATTGTCATGGTGCAGCATTAAGGTTCTTATTTTTATCACTGAAATTCAGTCAGGAAGGCATCTAGGGATTTCATTGAGTAAACACGGCATCAGACTTATCAGGGTGAGTCTGGAAAAGGTGGTTCACTTAGAGATGGCATGGGTGCAGTCCAACACATTCAATTATAAAACTTTATGTAAAAATAAAATGTAAGAAAAACAGGATGCAATGGAATTTTTTTCTTCTGCTGAATTTTCAAACGGAATTATGGAATTTTAAGTTCTTTTAAAATGCTATAAAGTTATGTTTTTGCAGATGAATGAGCTGTCAAACACTATAATGCACATCACAAACATGCACATGCAACCTCATGCAAGTACAAATGAGAAACACTTGCAAAACTACAGACAAATATTGCATAAATTCTCAGTGCCGATTCAGTTCACTGTCAGTAGATTAGCTCCAGGCGGTAAGTCGGCAAAACGTCAGTTCCCAGTTACAGTAGTTCCTTATTCTTTGAGACAGTTGCCAATATTCAGACACTGACTGTACTGTCCTCATTACGAATTCTTTTACTGTAACATCTGGATCTTCCCCTGTAGAATAGTTCAACTAAATCCTAGATTTTATTTAGCTCTTCTCTCAGAAAAGGGTACAGTAACATTCACCAGCTCTGTTTCTCCCTCTCTATCATCCCCTTATATCTTCTGTAAGTCATCTTGAATATTACATTTGCTGTGAGAGTGAAATTGTTGTATTGACTACATAAGACCGAAAACATTCCACATCTCTTCTGTTATGATTATGATAAAGCATTTATTTCTGAAAGATGGCATCTTGTCTTGAGTTTGAAAACTTGTTATTCATATTAATGTTTAATATGTTAGTTTAGTTACGTTTGCAACCTTTTTCTGACTCTGATTGTGATTACAGGTAGCCTTGTATATCTGGGACAACGGGAACGGTCCACATCTCACTGCTGTTCCTGAGCTGTGCACGGAGCCGGAGGACTCTCCTCAGACCCACCACTGTGCCACCACTCTGAGCACCGAGCCTCCTCCGTGTGTGAGTATCTGCTCTGTGTGCACATTGATTGTCCTCAATTCCCAGGAAATGGTAAGGGGAAATAAATGAAACGACATGAAACGGAGGGTGCTTCGCTGTGAGACGTTGGCAACTCTGTGATGATGTTACGTTACTTGTGTGTCAGCCTTCGTGCCCACGGCCGCATCCAAGCAGCACCAATATTTCACGGTGCAGTATGGCCTTGAGCGTTATATACCTTCACAGAACATTGTGCATTAACCTTACAAGAAAGGAGTCATTTTTTTGCTTGCTAAATTTGATTTAGTCATCAAAAAATGTATTTAAATAAACAAAAGTAAACGTGCTATCAGTTTATCAGTAATGTGTGTAGTGTATGGATGTGTGTAGTGTAGCAATGTTAGAACGCAAAAGTAACTAAATCCAAACAAACCAAGCAACCTTGAGGAGGGAGAGAGGAAGAGTGACTGGCCAGGCTCTCCTATTTATGGACATGTGAGCAATCAGTTCATCCAGGTGTCCATCATCAGTCCTCATTAGCCAGTCCCCAGATCCACAAAACCAAAGGGACTTAATAGGTCTTGAGGTCTAGGAGCCGTCACACCATTATCTGGAGTTTCATCGCCTTTATTAACTTCTTTTTGATATTCATCTAAATCTGTTCCAAGTTTATCCATCTCCGATATTGATTTGTATATTTTTGGCTAATCTTCATTTGTTAGATTTCTCCTTTCATCATATCTGGACCAAGGGAATTGAAATTCATATGCAAATTCATGTTGTCCACAGCTGGTGACTAACCAGCTCTCAATTTCTCATCGTCTTTATCCTCTTTTGTTGTCCATCTTTCACACATGCTCCTCAGAATATTTTTTTTCATGAGCACATATTATGTGATGAATTCAAAATAAAGCAGAATTGTCTTAGGCGTATTTGTTGCTTGTGAATAAGCTGGCTGTGTTGTTTCTTTGTAGTAAAAATATGTAGTATAAGTGTTGGAAATTGGGTTATATAAAATAAACTAAATTATACTGTAAATATAATAATTCATCAAATGTCTATCATTGTGTAATGAAGGATTTTTTTATTTATTTTTTTACAAAATTAATATTGCTAGTAAATGATCTCAGATAATACAGAAAAGAGACGTTTTGTGTGTGCACGGGACCAATGTCTAGGAGGCAGGAAGTTTCTTACAGTAGAATAATCTTGCAGGAAATAATTGGCACTATCTTGAGGCCATACTGGATGTTGTGTTGTATCTGAGTGGGAGCCAGTGAGTGGGTTTGGCTGAGGGAAAAGACCATGAGTGGGTCACAAAGTCAGTCAGGTCACAACTTTCGGTGTCCCGTAGAAAGAACTATTTCAGTCAGCTTTAATCATTATTGCTGGTGCACTTGAGTTTATTGTAACATTTTTTTACCATTACAGTATTATTTTTCTGACCATGTTGGTGTGTTGAATTATAAAAATGCTTTGCCACATGATATATTGTTAGTATTATGTTTGCTCTAGCTTAAAGAACGTTTGGTTTGCGAGGCAATCCGAAAGGTTAGCCATCCTTTAGCCGACAGTTGTTGACCGCAGCGTGCACCCTAAAACAATCAATAATGTTGAGAAAAGCGGATGTGTGCACAGATGTGTACGTGACTGTGGCTTCGTTAAAAGTGGGTGAGGTGAATTGAATTTGGGATGACAGAACTGGCAGCAGAAAGTGGCCCAATTCTGATTTTATTTTTTTTTCTCCCTCCCCTCTTAGTTGTGCAGAAAGAAATACAGTCTGAGTATTTCATTTGTGATTCAAATCACATACTGCATGTACATATGTGGTCTAGAGGCTGATACATGTTTGTGGCATTCTGAATTGTCAGATTTGTTGTTTTTTACCTCCCGATGGAAATCGCTATCCTCATAAAACGGTATTTATTTGACTGGAGCAGCCAGTGGAGAAACATGAAGGTCACAGGTTTAATAAGTATTCAGGAAGAAGTTTCCATTCAGACTAAACAAGAGGGGGCCTATCGTAATCGGCCAGTGTTTGAAACCTTTGGAAGACAAATTGCCAAGTGGAGGCCACAGCAGCACTTGGCTGCAGTGACAACAAAGAGTCAAGAGCCTCAAGAGGCAGATTCAAGGAGGTGAATGACGACAACTAATAAAGTGGCCGCAGCAGCAAAGCATGTCCTTTTTATTTTAGGCAATAAACGTATTGTGGTGTTGCTGCTCTCTGCATGCAGAGGCAAAGGCCTGTTCAAATTTTATAAAATGAGTAAAACTGACAAAAAAGAGACCATTAAGTCTGATGAGGAAAGTGAAATTGAGCAGTAAAGCCCATAATATGAATGTATTTTGAGCCTTGGTCAACAAAGCATCTGTGCTTATACGCTCAGTCCGGTAATATTTGGATGAGGTGCTGCCTGTCTGTTTGACACTACTGTAGATAACTGTCTGCAGCCTGATGGTCTGTATGATCAACATTTGTAGGTTACAGACTCTCAAATGTGAAATGTGGGTCGTTGGTAGTGATGAAATCTACCGAGAGTTATCACACAAATCTGCAGCTCCCCTGGGTTTTACGGAGCTTTACAGCGAGTTCCAGCTCATTGTTTATCCGTCCGACCCACAACTTCACTCTCACTATAGTGTCGTTTTTAGCTGCACCAGGCAGCTGTTTGCAACTCAAAAGCTCTAAAAACCCACTGTACACTATATGGTCAGCACCAAACAGCACACAGACAAAGTTAGCGACTAGCTGCTGAACGTACTGTAGTGGAGCGTTTAGCAGCTAAAGAGCCAGATATTTCCCTCAGGAGTTGGTAGAGATGAAAAACAGTGACTATTGGATTATAAAAATAAAAGCTTCTCTGTAACTGTTGCATGTGTAAGTAAGCAATCGTTTTCCTAACAGTAAATACATGAAATAATGAAAATAATCATAAGCTGCAGCCCTCGTTTGTACATTATTGTTAAAATGTCCAGCTTTTGGTTTCCATGTGATCCTCGGGGTTTATCAGGGCACAAGAGACTGTTACTGCACATCTCATCCAGCCTCCAAATGTGTGTGGTTTGTGCAGCAGCCAATGACATGTTTAATGTAGCGTAGATTTTTAATGCATTCGGTCTGTTGTTGATTTAGTGAATCTTTCTGTGTGACTGTTTTGAGCTTGGTAAAAAAACACAATCCAGCCTGTAGCATTTGGGACTGCGTGTGTGGTAACAAAGGGTTCCAAGATCCACACGGAGAAGTTTCATTTTCTATTTTATACTCTCTCATTTAATTCCCAGTCTCACTTGTTGCTCGTCTATTATATCTATTATATAGTGTATAACGCTTTTACATTTTGCAAGCGTACTTTTTCTTTTACTGCAGTGTTATCCGCTGCAGTATTTCTTTAGTTTCATAGGAAGAGCCAAAGACAATTAGAGGGCCAAATGACCTCAGACCATTTACAGAAATATCTAATGAATTCGCTTTGAAGATAGACAACTTCGACACTTAATGTAAACTCAATTTCAACCATTTGGTTGCATATAAAATAGATGCTGTCTCCATCATATGTGATGAATGGGGTATGTTCATGTCAGCATATTTTTTTTTTTATTCATATCTCCTTTTTTCATCAAAGGGGGAGCCTGTGAATAAAGAAGATATATTTGTAGCTGTGAAAACGTGTAGGAAGTTTCACAGTGAAAGAGGTAAGTGACACTGACGCTCTTACAGAATTTCCCTTTAAATGGCACATGCTTTTATTCTGATTAATGGAACTTTGACATGTGTCACTGTTTAAGAGCTTTTCATCATTATTATAATAAAATCGTTTACTAAATTATTTCACCGTCATGTCTGAAAGGATTTGATAGCATTGAGGCTAAGAAAAATATCTAATTGCATATCTGATTGCATACCACCCTTGGTGCTTGAAATGAACAATCATGTGACAATCCTGCACACGTTAAGAACTTACTGATGGTAAGCCATTTATGTGCAAGCTCTGCCTGACATCAAGCTATCCACAGTAAACCTGATAAAAATGTTGCGCGTTCAGTCAGTAGATCAAATTGCAGATTTATTTCAGAGGGATCAGACAAATTGTACACTACATCCAAAGAGTGTCGCTCAAGAGTGATTGCACTAATTACCTTAATTACTATTTCTCTCTGGCAAGCTGCCATTATCAGTTTTAAATGTAGACAAGTGGAAAATGTATTTTTGATTTATATATCAAAGGTTAGCTTAGATCAATAAGCAATAGACATGAAAGAGCCTCGTATTTAATTACAATGTCACTAAGTGTTCAAGGAGTGATAGAATGATTATATAGGGTATTTCACACTGTACACTTACACAGTTCTCAATGCTTCGGTTAACATGTAGGGACCCTCATTATGCTACCGTTGAAGTTTGGTGATATTTTGAGCCTTTTTAGTGGTATAAATAGCGATTTATTTTTACTTTCCCTATGCCCCAAATACTAGCGTTGTAAGCTAATCAGCGATCCGCGCTAGCTTCTTTCAAGCTAAAAACTCATTCGATTAGCATGAAAACATGTCCCGGAGAGCAATCGAGTGGGTACACATCTGTTAATAACCCCTAGGTCTGTTTTGCGCCGGAATTGTCCTTTAAGGTCTCCTAATAGGGTATGTAACATTGGTTGGGCTGAAAATGTCCCAGGTTTTATTCTATGGGTCCTTATGCATCCCTGTGGAATGGCTCTATTTGGAACGATGGCTTTTCTTCCAAATATGGTATACTCATGAATATTTAGATGAGCTGCGCACTGATTGGTTGCACACACAGAGCTACCCCGCAACGCACACGCACACACAGACACACTGTCTGTTACCAAAAGTACAGACAGACATGCCCGGGCGCGAGCAGCGGCTGCAGCGCGGCTAAAACAGTGGAGAGGAAATATCTCCAGCTGGCTTCAAACTTCATTTCTGCGCCAATACATAAACTCATTAACTAATGTTACTGTACAAAGCACCAGATACAGTTTCATCCTCCAGTGTGTCGCGCACACACACACACACACACACACACACACACACACACACACACACACACACACAAATGCAAAGTGTCGACACTTTCATTACAACTAGTGTTGTTGTAACGTTACCCTTGGGACATAAAAAAAGTCCACTTCCAGACAAGGAATCACAACTCACCCTGTAACTAGTTCAGTGTCTCAGCGCGGGGACATTTAGCGGAGAGTGAAGCCCACAGGCACGTCCTCTGTGCCGCTGCGTTAGATCCACAACTCCCGCTCCACTGTCCGATATCTACTCATTCTAAACCCTTTTTTCTTTCCAGTGTTCCGTTGTACAGCCTGGAACACTGCATTTACGACCGTGGTTCATTTTCAACATCCTTGAAAAACTTCCAAACTTTCTTCTTTCTAAAGTAGGCTACACAGCACAGCTTGCAGCTAAGCTTGTGTGTGAGATCCTGACAGAGCTCCAGCTCAGCGGGTCTGTGAAGGGGGAGAGGCCGACAGGGAAGGCAGCAAACCCGGCAGGCAGCCGCCGCCTGTCACGGCACATTGTGGAGCTTCTCAAGTCTGACACAGTCGGACCAAATTTGCAATTAGCCATCA
This sequence comes from Sander vitreus, assembly GCF_031162955.1. Classification (NCBI taxonomy): domain Eukaryota; kingdom Metazoa; phylum Chordata; class Actinopteri; order Perciformes; family Percidae; genus Sander; species Sander vitreus. Next base: position 2,203,653 of record NC_135857.1, read on the forward strand.
ATTTTCGTAAAACGGCCCATATTTGAGCTCTACATAGTTGATTTCTCGCATAAAAAAGTCTCAGAAGTGAATTTAGTAATGAAATAGCAGACGAACAATGTATAACATTTCTGAGATCTGCGCGACCTAGATTTGGCCGACTAACTGATCTCAGGTCAGTGGTGTATGTACATTTTGGGGCGTGACAAAGGTAGAGACTAGAGCCAAATAAGGTAGAGCCACAGAGTTGACGTCAACTATGAGCTTTGGTGAGATTCGCCAGTTTTCAGCAGCAGTTTCAAATTGTGAGATTTGCAGAGGAAAGGGATGTCAATGGGACTTGGTACTATGTATGCCTATTTTTACCCACTTAAAACCCGGTAAACTCGGTTTTGCATTCTATCACCCCTTTAAGGCTTTTTATCTTCTTTATCCGTAGTGATTATATACAGTACAAAAACAATTTTATGGACATGAAAATGCACAGTCATCTATTTAGAAATTAGAGTATAAAACTGGGTGAATAATCTTATCTTCTATTAAAATCATTGGAAAATCGTAGCTCAAAGTAGTTATTTTACTGCTACAGTATGAAAGATTCAACCTTCATTACTTAAGTTAGATCTTTTGATACTTTCATACTGCAACAGTTGTAAAACTACCTTCAACTACCATCAAAAAGAAATGGGAAACACAGGTCTCCATTGTTATGTGTGGCTCTGTGTAGATTTGAAACGCAACGAAGGAAAATTGTGAAAATTTGTTCCTAGTCCTTGGTTTGATTTTGTTTTGTCAACCAATCAAACCAATTTGATAATTTTTTTGGGGCATTTCTGCCTTTAATGGACAGGACAGCTGAGAGAGGGGGGAAGACATGCAGGAAACTGTCACAGGTCAGACTCGATCCCTGGACCTTCTGCGTCGAGGAATAAACCTCTACATATGCGCGCCGGCTCTACCAACTGAGCTGACCCTGCCACGCATAATACACTTTTCCATATATTCACAAAACAATAAAGAAGGAAACCAAAACAAAAGACAGAAATTGAATTGGTTCATGGGACAGACTATATTATAAAATGAAATAAAACAAAACAATAAATAGCATATAACACATATATGTTCTGTATAAAGCTGAATAGTGCTGTGCCTCTGCTACATTACAGTCTTAAGTAAAGGTTGTGACATGAATATTTGATAGTGTAGTGTGCTTTAGTAATTTAGTCTTACAGTAACTATTACTCATTAAACATATGGTACATTTTTACTAAAATGCTAAGTACATTTGCCCGTCATTTCCCTTTCCATTTTCTTTAAGACATTTTTAAAAACTGTTACATCTCAGTATCTCATGCCGTTAAGTAACTGAACCAGAAGTCTGATATAAAGTTTGATTTTATTACAAATGTGCATGTGTAGGTTGTGTTTTGTTCTAAGATGTGTACTGTAGGTGCTTGTCAGTCTCAGTGTCTATTTTCAAACTGCTCCTTGACATATACCGATTGTTGACTCCATAACAGCAGGCAATCAACATCTGACCTGCATGATGCACTTTAGTTTAGTTTAGTAAATAGCAGTGTGATATTTGGAGGGTAATTGTACTTTCTGTTCTTCATCAGCTCAGTTGTCAGTTTTTTATAGCCTTCAGAAGCCAGCCAATTCAACTTTTTGTTTTTTAGTTCATTTATTCAGTGTTCTATATGTCACTCTGCTTCACTTTTGTTGATTTATGCGAGTTGAACACAGCCTTGAGCTGCTGCTGCAGATTTCTGGGTATTCTGTCCTCAGCCCGCGTACACTCTCGCTTTGACAACCACAAAGTCACCACAAAACCTCCAGATCTCATCAGTCGGATCCCAATCAAATCTACAGGAAAACATAAAAACACAAAAAAACTAAATAAAAATATTGAGCGAGACCCGCAGCTAGCAGCTGCATACTGGGCTGCAATATAATCCTATCGACAACAGCGACCACCAATGTCCGTTCACTAAAAGTGCTTGTTTTTTGCCACTGACAGGCTCAGCTTGTTATTATAAGTGTCTGACTACATTATTATACTATAGAAAGATGGAGAAGTTGCTGTTATCCTGCCGTGCTTTTATGTGTAACTTACACACGCAGTGTATGGACCAATGTTGGGATGCATTTGTAGCTGTATGCTAGCACAGCTAGCCTCATCTTCAGACTCAAAAGCTGTGCTGTTGGCACAATTCCGAAATGCATAATTTAAAATCTTTTAGATAACACAAAGCTACGCTTTCTGTACTGCCCGGTTCGCGGCTGCAGGCTGCAGGGCTCTCACTTAATATTGGACTCATTTAAAAAATTGTTGTTCCCATTAGTCACGTGGACACAAATACATTGGAAAATATGGTCCAGGTTAAAAAAAATACCGAAATTCCTTTTTAAGTGTCGAGGTTTTTAAAATATATTCAAACTGGAATTCCTCACATGACAAGGTTTGTATACTTCAAACTTTATGTATGGCATTCACATAATACTAGTTCTGATATTTCTACTCATTTTCAAGTTCTCTTGAACATTCAGCAAGGTGGGAGGATCAAAGAAGCATAACATTTTATCTTATTTTCCTCTTTTTATTTTCAATGTACAGTATTTTCTCGCTTGACTCTTAGCTTGCTTTTTTTTCTAGGAACCTCTTCAATTGTCTTTAATAGAATGTTTTATCAAAAACAAGGCAGCTTTATTTGTATAGCACATTTCAGCAGCAGTGCAATTCAAAGTGCTTTACTTAAAACAGAAATTAATACAGAATTAAAAACAATTAATACAAAATTAAAAACAGAATACAGGAATACAATTCACAATGCAGTACAATTAATTTAAAAAAAGGCAATGTCAAAAAGAAAGGTCTTCAGCCTTGATTAAAAGAGCTGAGAGTAGGTGCCGACCTACAGTTTTCCGGAAGTTTGTTCCAGATATGTGGAGCATAGAAACTGAACCCTGCTTCCCCCTTTTTGGTTCTGATTCTGGGGACAACAAGCAGACCTGTCCCAGAAGATCTGAGAGGTCTGGGTGGTTCATAGTTCACAAGCATATCCGAAAGACGGAAACGTGAGAGAAACCATGTATTGCAATGCAATATGAAATAATCATTTTCTCAGGACCAGAGGTCTGCTTGTTGTGAAACCTAGTGAACACTATTGATTTGTTTCCCCTTTACTCCAGTTCCTGTGATAAAGAAGACTTGGGAAAAGGACGCCTTCTATTTAGAGTACTACAGTGACCATGCTGATCCCTCAATACCAACCATTGATTTAGGAGTTCCAAATACTGAAAGAGGTAAGTGCACCTTTTTAAAGGCTAAACTCTTTCAGTCTCAGCTGCAACAACAGATACAGCTACATGAGAAATGAAATGTCAAAACTAAAGTTGAAATTTTAGTCAATTGTGTTGGGATTTTTTAGATTATGGTGCTAATATCAATAGCACGTTTTCTTTTATATTGTTTCTCAGAGTAATTCTGAGGCGGTAAATGGGTCTGTGCCTTCTGTTTGTTCTTGAATGTGTGGAGCTTCTCTCTGACCGAGAGCTATAAACTGCACATTTACTCACCAGGAGCTTGGCCAACACGCCCTGTTGATATCCACAGACTGTCCGTGTTTAATGAAATGTTTGCTCCAGTTATGTGTTTGTTTAAGAGCTGGTTATAATCATAAGTCATAAGTTCATTTCATCACTCGTAGTTTAGTTTTAATCTTGGCACACTTTGACCTTTTGAACCAGACTGACTGTCAGGTCCATCTGTATAAACTCTTATAGCGGGTCCAAGTGTTGTTTCAAGGATAGTATGTGTGTTTGAAACGTTTCTAGGCTTTTTTGGCGAGAGTTAGATGAGAAGATCTATATCACTCTTTTATTTACATAACATATGGCGTTACAGTAAGCAGCAAGGTAGCTTAGCTTAGCATAATGACTGGAACGGGGATAAAACAGCTGGCCTGGCTGTTTCTAGAGATAATAATGTGGGGGTAATGTGCTGGACAATGTCTTGGCCAGGAGCAGTGACTTCCTGAAGTCTGGTCATCACCATGTTGTTTCCAGGCAACCAGCGGTCACACCAACAAGTTTGGCACATAACCCCAATGTTAAACTACAACATTTTTACATGTTTCTGTACCGAACAACCAAACAAGATATATAACATTAATTAGTAAGCTTTACAGCTCTGACACACCAACCCGACGACCGACCGTCGGACTGATCAGTCGGCTCCCTTCTCTCAAAAAAGTGTCTCGGAACACACCGAAGCGACGCCCACTTGAGCGTACGTTCTGTGCGTGCTCGAGACGTAATACGTCTCCATAACAGCAGGCGGCGCTAATCTGTATTGTCGACCTAGTAAACACAGAGCACGCTGTCGTCAGTCATTGTTTTCATCAGAGTGTTGATAGAAGTCAAGAAGGATCGTTGTTGTCATTACTCTGAAGCACTGATTCACTAGTCAAGCGCTAGCACTCCACCAATCAGATTGGTCATTGAGTCCGACTGCCCACTGGACAATTGAACAAGTCAAAACGGGGCTGAAAATGTGCGTACGCCACTTCCCACGCAAAGGTTATGATTTATAAAAAAACAACTTGACGGGAGAATGTGCGGTCCTCCACGCAAACTCTGACCCATGCGTACGCACAATTTGGAGACAAAATGGGAATTGGCGACGCAGATGGTGAGGTGGTGAACTGAAGTCAGACTGCAGAAAGTAAATGAGAATAACGATTACTCGTAATATTGTGTTGATGCCTCACGCACATTTTTTCACTCCATATCATCCACGTTACCATGAAGATTAAATCCAGCAGTGTTATTTGTGCTTGTATTGAGTGATAATGGTTCCATAAACACCTTGTAAAATCCAACTCAAATCTTTAATAAAAATGTGTTATTAATGTTTAATCGGCGGTCTCACCGTCACATTGTCCGCTACGGAGCCCGACTCCATGGAATACAGGATAGCACCAAATACCCTAGCATTAGATAACGGCAGAACACAGTGTAAATAACTAAATATCTGTCTTTAATACTGTGCATATATCATCAAATGTCAAAGTCTGGAAATACAGCCGTTAAGCTCTCGCGCAATCGTTAATGTCCTCGTTATCGGTCCAACTTTAATACTGTTTGTGATAAAACCTGCATGAAGAAAAGTGTGTTTTGCCCATTAGACTTTCGTCTTCAAATTGTATCTCGGGGTGGGGGATACCACTGGTTGATGCTGTGATTTTGGCAAGGTGTTAACAATCTCAAATTGTTGTAAACACATGAATTCTGTGGTGAACCTGTGCGTAATGCTGCACGGCACTGGCCCTGCAGGAGGACTACGCCAATGGAAGAATCAGGAGAAAAAGATACTTCAGGGACCATGACGATGATTGGCTAATATGCCGATTTAGATTCCCTAAAGCTGAGCTCTTGGATCCATGTAGTGAATTGGGTCCAGCAGAGAGGGCAACGCACCGGAACCATGTCATCCCGGTCCAAATACAGGTCCTCGCAACTCTGGTGGCAAGCAGCTGTTTCCTGAGGGAAATGTCAAACAGCTAAGTGTTTTATATAAATGTTATATATAATCTTCAACTTTATCGCTTAGGCTTGTTTGGATATAATATATAGTTCTGTTAAATCTAGGTCTGGTATATCGAAACTGTCCCCGAGTGCCGTAATGCCTGCCGTTTTGGACGTCTGAGAAGTTTTTAGCTTTTTCCCCGCCAGTCAACATGACTCGGCATGATTCGGCATAACGAAAGAACAACTGCCAGGGTCAATAACATACTGATCAGCATTCATGAGGTGCTTTGCATTGACTATTTATGGTTAAAAATTGTCGTGTTCAGGGCGGGATAAGATTCACTGATTCACGTACGCACTCTTGTAGGTAATCTGTGATTTATAAAGGGAACACTGCTTACAGATGTGCGTACGCACGGTTTTATAAATCTGAATTTCTTTTGGCGTACGCCATTTTTGGCTTTTGGACATACGTACACTTTTAGTAAGGATCCTACGCACAGTTTTATAAATGAGACCTCAGGCTTCCCTGGATGGAAAACTAATTCCCCAGCTCGTCTGACAGCCTGGTGATCCCTCAGGAGAAGCTTTAACCCAACAACATCCTTAAGAAATATGCTGGATGCTAATAATCAGAAACACGGAGGAGAACATGTACATGGAGTGTCAGACCGCTCAAAGCTACCTAGGGTAGGGTAGCTCTCTGCTTCTGCACCCTCCTGATTGCCTGAGCCAGAGGCCATTTGGGTGAAAACTATTTTCCAGTCTGATGGCTGTTGGCACAAAACGGCACCTAAGACCTCTCATGTTGCACCTTAATGGGATGATGCATCAGCTGCAGCACCTTTCAGCCCACTGCATGAGAGGGGAGGGATGTTGTTTGAAAGATTCTGGCTTAGTCTGCAGCCTCTCTTCACTGACTGTCTCCAGGCAGCTCAGCTCTTTAACAAGGATCTCTTTGCATTGAATCAGTGAAGGACCAAACTGCCACCGGCTACTGGAACATGCAGTCTAGTCTGTTACAGAGCGGAGCCTCGTCAAGAATGAAACTCAAGCCTTCGCTTGTGAAGTTGCTCTGCTGTCTGTCCAGGTTGTTGTTGATATGCATCCCCCGTACTTGTGGGCCGCCTCATCTCCACCTCCTCGTTGTGGATAGTGACAGGTCTCAGCGGCTTCTGGCTTTATAACAAATCCACTACCAGCTCCTTTGCCTTCTTGACACCACTACAGATAAATCTTCTTGCACCAACTGTCAATGCTCTCTGATTCAGGTGTGCTGTATGCCCGCTGGGGGTCATCACATATGATTTTTTTTTTTAAATCAAATGTTCATGGGAAAAATCCACAAGGAAATAGATTTTTGCTGATCTCATTTAAGACCGTTTAATCTGATTCCAAAAAAGTTTGATCAGATTTCTAAGGATGTGTCTCACCCCAGCTGCTCAAATCCGATTTCTAACTGATTTCAAACCTTTAAATAACACCTTGATGTTGCCTCTGTCAGCGAACCACATGACTGCAGCCAGAATCTGCAGTGATGGAGGAGTTTCACACTGCAGCTAGTGAAGAGCAGGACAATGTCTTTCATCCAGCCTGCTGATTGTTACTTTCCCTCTAAATCGGTAAAATGCCACCAGAAAATGCTAATATGTGTGTAGTTTACGCGTCATTGCAACAACCAGTATACCCTGAAGTCACTGATGCATCTCGTAAAAGTAGAGTCATAACTGCAGAACATCTTGAGATGGCATACCTAGTGTAAAGTTGGACGTCTGATATGTAAAAAGTGAAAAAGGTGACAGTACAATCCCTCTTATAATGCATCACTAATGTGCAATTGTTTGGAATCAGGCCACATTTGACTGAAACCAGCCTGCTTTAAAAAAAAACCAAAAACAAAAAAAAAACCATTAGAAACATAACATTTCTGAGAAATTGTTAAACATGTCTGATTGTATTATACAGTGAATGACTCAGAATGAACTGTTGGTGGTTAATGTTCATATACTGTGCAGTGCTAGTTTTAAAAGACTTAATGGTTTAAATAGATACAAATACAATCTGGTGGCTTTTTTGTTTACCTATTCTCAGAGATGGCAAAAGTACTCACTTCCCGTACTCAAGTAGAAGTACAGGTACTTGTGTTAGAAAATACTCTGGTAAAAGTAGAAGTACTGATTTAACTTCTTTACTCAAGTAAAAGTAACAAAGTACAGGCTTGGAAATTTACTTAAAGTATAAAAGTAAAAGTAGCCTTGACCACACAAATGAGTGCAAGCTGAGAAACTTCAGTGGACATGGAAAAAAGGCTCTTTATATGCCATTGCCTACATTTTAAATGGATGTCTGCCAATAGGCCTAAAACATCACATGTATGATTATTGTGACAGAGACTGGGACTCCAGTTTAATAAGATTCTGAGTAGCAAGATAAGAATTGTGATTCTGTGAGAATTCACAGATCCAGTTTCTCTTTGTTAATCTTCCCCTTAAGGTGCTCAGATTATGCTTTTTGTCTTTTTCCCCTTTCCTTTATTGTGTTCTATATCTTTTTTGTGCACGTTATAGGTTTACAAAGTGAAAAAGCCCAAAGTCCACCCCAAAGGGACTTACCATCTCCAACAGAAAACACTGTTCACAAACTGCTCCAAACAGCTCTATTGACCTTTTTCACGGCAGACATGTTGACATGTCATAGTAGGAAAAGCAAAGGTGTATTCAAAACTATTAATGATGGCTGCATTCCACTTAGGAGAGGCCCTGGTATTGGGCATGCTGACTCACTGGAATATCTTACTGGGACACTTGATGGAACTGAGCCATCGTTAAGGTTATCAATTTCAGCTGTGCTTTTCCTACTATGACAAGTCAAAATGTCTGCCGTGAAAAAGGTCCATTGTAGTCCAGCCTTTACTTCCGTGACGAACGTGCGTCACTTTGTAACACACGTTATTATGCTCGCCTAGCTGCTAGCATGGCACACCCTCATGCCGTGCAACGGACAAGCTAGCAGTACTTACTGAGCATGTGCGACTACCAACAAAGATGGAACAGAAGTGAGATGTCTCACTCTGTAGCTAAAACAGAGAGCTGAACACACAGGGTGAAAAGAGGAGCTGCAGCAATGTGCAGTACAACAAAAATATGGTGTTTTTTGAAAATTAAACCACATAAACCTATTCTGGTACAACCTCTAAATACAATTATGAACCTGAAAATGAGCATAATATGAGCACTTTAACATTTCAAGGAGTCTACATGTAAGTGTGTGTGCTCAAATATGGCTTCTGGAAAGAAAATAAAGGATAAAATATGAATTACTAAACAAACTAAAAAAAAGGCATTAATTAAGAAGTTCCTCATACTTTCAGAGTTACAACTAACAGTCATTCTTGATGCCTACTATCTCAAACATCTCTCAGATAAGGCCAAGGATGATTGGGAATGTCTTGCTGCTTGTCTGCCGAATCTCTGGGATCCCCGTTTTCTTTATTTTCAATTTTGTCCCCGTCCATACTACTATGTGCTAACGTTACCGCCATCAAGCCGCAAGGATTTGCCGCAAATGAATGCCACCGAATCTGTCGAGTTGTCTTGTAGTGGTGCGTCAAGTGCAACGTATATTCCCATCCAATTAGATTGAATTCAGTATTGATGACGTGAAAAATAATAACGGTACTACACTGAAATTATTTGAAACTAAAGTAACGAGCCAATTTTGTAAAATGTAAGGAGTAGAAAGTACAGATATTCGTGTTAAAAATGTAAGGAGTAAAAAAGTCGGCACAAAAATAGAGTAAAAATATCTGAAAAATCTACTTGATTACTTCCCATCTCTCTATTACTCTCACTGATTACTGTGTTATATCAACGATTGCATGGTTTTCCATATATATATATATATATATATATATATATATATATATATATATACATACACACACCGAAAGGTGTTTCTAACGTCCTGTCCATATGAGAAATAAACCACTGAAGTGAGTCCAGTATAACATCGCTATCTGAAAACTAAAAAAAAATGCAACTCATACATGCACCTGTGACAGAGAAAGAAAACACATCGACGCCTTCACAAGGTGCATTGCAGGCCTGTTAAAGTATATTGCATTAGATCATTGATCAATGATCATTTTTATTATCAATACATCTGCTTATTATTTTCTCAATCTAATTAATTAATCATTGGGTGTCAAAGATGTCATAAAATAATTTAAAACAAATGTCCGTTGTAATTTTCTCACCGCCCAAGGAGATCTACTCAAATAGCTTGTTTTACTCGACCAACAGTCCAAAACCCCCAAAATGTCCCAAAAACATATGAAGTTTACTATTATGTGATATATAGCTAGCTTGATAAGGTGGAACTAGCGAGTGTTTACCATTTTTTTCTTGAAATATCTATTGGTTATTTAAGTAATTGATGTAGTTTTAGGTAGATAAACTGGTAACCTATTCTAAGATAAATGGTCGACTGTTCATTTCCACTAAGCAGAGCAACACTAATATTCCATGTTTTTAAATGAGGTCTGTCATGATATTATCCCTCCATGTGATAGATACTGGGGTCAGGGCAAATATGCTGTGCTCTTTTTCACAGTTTGCATACTGCGAAGATGGCAGGCTGGCAGCTGGTTAGGCCATGAGTGGAAACAAACCCGAGCGGATGTTGTCTGGCTTCTCAAACCTGCTCATTTGCATACCTCGACATATTAGCTAACCTAGGGTGCTGCTGGTGTGAAGTTCGTGTGAGTTTGATGTCTTACTCCAGAAAAGGCCCTGGCACTGCTCTTCTCAACCGATAAATTATGCTTGTATTTTCTGAAGCCAGTGTTGGATACGTTTTTCTCATAGATCATATTGGAGAAAGTGTCTCTTTTGCTTTACTTTTGCCTTCCACTGCATGCCATATTTTCTACTTTCGGGTGACAACACTCAAGGGTTGGAATTTTGGCAGCAATCCACAGTCCATCATCAAGGCAGCGGGATTTTCTCTAGTTTGGTAAGCTGCCAGATACTGAAGCCACTGTCAGTTTAGTAACTATGCATACTGCCAATCAAACAGAGCAGGAGATTGGATTTTTTTTTACCAGTTGTTTGCGTCTGCTGTCTAGAAAAAGTGAGATTTTAAAGTTGATTGGCCCTTGATTAAACACCATGACAACAGAAAATAAATAAAATGTGCATTATACTGTATCTTTACAAACAAATATGCAATGGAGTCAGTCACAAAGGGATATAGTGAAGTCACGAGCCACATGCAGTGAAATGATATATGATTGAGGTCAAATGAAAAGTCAGTTAATCTATCTCTCAGTGCCAAATACCCACATGGTACTGAATCAGTTATCAGACTAAAATTCAGGTCCGATAACGGTCAAAGTCGGGACATCATTTTTGTTGTTGACCTGTTTCTGTTTCATTTCGAAGACCTCAAGCTTTATACTAATGCTTGCTGAGAGCTGTCTTGGACTTCGTCAACAGTCAACAATCATCAGTATTTGAGGAAGCTGCAATCACCACCATTAATATTTATTTTTTCACCTTCCACTGACTTCATTGATTCCATTGACTTGCCTGTGCTTTGAGAGCCAAGTCTTAAAACTATTATCACTAATGTGTGTGTGTGTGTGTGTGTGTGTGTGTGTGTGTGTGTGTGTGTGTGTGTGTGTGTGTGTGTGTGTGTAAAATACAGTATTTTTGTGTGTATGTGTATATATATGTGTGTGTGTATGTATATATATATATATGTGTGTGTGTGTGTATGTATGTATATATATATATATATATATATATATATATATATATATATATATATATATATATATATATATAATATTCAATTTTTAATATGCAGACATACAGAACAGAGAAACACAAACTGAACAAGAATTAGGGAGTTGGAATGGCTTTAGAGACGTATCTCTTCTGAGGAGTCCAATATGTCCTGTGACATATGTTGAAGTGGATGTGCTGGTGATTTGGGTTCTTGGAACAGTGGAAACTGTTGTCCCAAACTGTCTCCCAATTAATTACGTTCCCCTCAGGGCTCAGCTGTATTTTTGTATATTTTGAAGAGAATGTTCAGAATTTAAGTAAGTTATAATCAATTTCAAGCAATGTTTTTTTTCTGTAAATGAAAGCAGAACAATATATTTTGCTACAAGATGTGATACTAATAAAGCAGCCACAGATTATAGATAGATAGATAGATAGATACTGTTTTATAAAAACTGACTTACAGACTGTTTTAACCATGAAATACATTCACTTGGTTGCATGTAGAAACAAGCTTTGACTCCATTTAAAACTGTCTGGGTAATTATGCTGCCATCTGTGGTCACAAAGAAAAATGAAGTCTTGTATAAACACAAAAGCCTTGCACGATATATGTTTGGAAAATTGAAAGAAACTCAACAGTCTGAGGTTACAAATCTTTGCTAGTCAAGATAAAGCAAGGGAGGGAGAGGGTGATGCAAGACCTTGAAATGGGAAAATGGCATAAGAACTTTGAGGTAAATACTAAAATCTTTCAGGGTCAAGTGTGAGATGCTTACCTCCAAAGACAAACACACACACAAAGGGATAGCAAAGACCCGGTGATAGACACCCGCTGAGGAACTTTGTGTAGTGTTATGCTCAGGTGTAGCGGCGATAGGTCTCATTTTTGTGCTGACATTTTAATACATATAGATGCTGCAAGAGACATGACCATGGAACCTACTGCATCTTCACATGCCCCTGAACATCCCTCACTAACCTCTGCAAACCAGAAATGAAATTGCCAGGCTTTTCTGGAGATCTGCCTCTAAAAGTGTGTTTTTGGATTTTATTCCCGTCAGCAGTTCAAGGTGTCCTTTCTTATTCTATATTCAGATACTTGGAGAAAAACACCTTGGGTGCCTTTATAAATAAAACAGTAGGGCCTCAGTATTCTTTGCGATGCTTGCCACCAGGGATTTCCATGTCTCAGCTCTCTGATGGTGTACAGATATTTGGATTCTGATGAGTATATTTCTTCGGGTTCCTCGTATCACTTGTGTACTACCACGTCACTGTTTCTGTTTTCAGGAGTTGGCAGAATATTTTGTTCCATCTGAGAGTCCTGTCAAACATGCCAGAGTGGGAAAAGTTTGATCTTCCTGGCCCATCATGCCAGACTTACCTTATTATTTCTTTGAGATGCCAGAATATAGACAACAGCTTTCTCTGTGCTCACAAAGCTTTATAGAGGACACATCCTCACATTGAAAAGATTTCCTTTATGTTGTACAATAGGAGTCTTAAAAATGTGGCGGAGTCATTTTGCCCCTTGACTGTTTGACACTTGTATCACTGCAGTGGCTGATGTGTCCGCTTACAGCCACGTCTGCCTTTGAGGTGTCCTTGAGCTCAATGCAGAACTGCTACTTGTTCACCCAATTGTCAGTTTAAAGTGCCCATATTATGAAAAAAAAAACTCTTTCTGGGATTTGGGGTTATTTTGTGTCTCTGGTGCTTCCACACGCATACAAAACCATCCATGCTGTTCTGAGTGAGATACGGTTTCTGAATGTGTCCTGCCTTCAGTCTCCGGGTGAGCTGGTCAACATCTGCACGGCTTTCTACGTCACTAGCTGAGATGAGGGGGCTAGGGGGCTAACCGTTAGCATGCTAGCGCAAGCATGCTAGTTCGTTCTCAATGGCAAAACACTGCTACAACACACACAAATTCACCCTAATCTACAAAATAAAATGTATAGAACTACTTCCATGTCCCTGTTCTGCAGGTATTCCACACAAAGTGTGTCCTCATTTAGAAGAAGTCTCCCAGCTAATCCTGCCTTGTACTACTGAAGTTGCAGAAACAGCTAGCTAGCTCATGTAGTCCTTACCTAGCTACTGAGCATGTGCGACTGCCAACAAAGATGTTAGAGCAGTGAGAGGTCTCACTCTGTAGCTAAAACAGAGACCTGAACACAGGGTGAAAAGAGGAGCTGCAGCAATGGGCAGTACAACAAAAATTCAAGATTCAAAATCCTTTATTAATCCCACAATGGGGAAATTCACACTGTTGCAGCAGCAAGGGATAAGAGGAAAGTAGAGGACACACATTAACACACAACAATAAATAGTAAAATGTATTTACAGTAAATAGTAAGTATTTACAGTAAATATAAAATATGGTGTTTTTTGAAAATTACACCATGTTAACCTATTCTGATACAATCTCAAATTAAAATTATGAACCTGAAAATGAGCATAATATGACCACTTTAATGCTGAAATATAAGTTGCAAATGTTCTGCACCCTTATTAGGTTAGGGCTAGTCTCACATTACCATATCTAGTATCTCCACAGCGCTGTGGAGTAAGGTCTGACTACACCACAGATACATTCCAGGATAGGAGAAAAAAACACTCTTTAAACCAATCACAATCTTCTCGGGCAGCGCTTCGCTCCAGACGCAGCAACAGAGGCTCTGCAAAATAGTCTCAAACGTCCCAGTTAGAGAGTAAATACCGTTCTTTGTAAATGTTTAAAATCATTCCCAGAAAGAACCAAGCAGGTTTGCCTTGTTGCACCATCCAAATTTCCCTTAAAACTTGCCATTTTCAGCGTGTAGCTTGCTAGCTCGAAGGTGGTTGTTGTGGTTTCCCATAGCGAAGGGATTTTAAAAATGGCAACACACAGAGACAAAAGGAGAGAAGCAAAGCCTGATGGGTATTAGGCTTTATCGTGGAAATGTACTATCGGTGATGCAGACCAGGTTAGAGCACAGTAGTCCTACTCATTTGTATTGCCTCCTCAAAGGTGCTATCAATAGGAGGAAAGTCTAATTAACAATATTATATTTTGATATTGTGTAAATAAACCCTATCTAATCGAACCCCATGTTACAGTTACATGTCTTATCCAAAGTAAAATGTTGCCGACACCTTTTCAAATCCTTTAGCTTTAGCATCATTTATGACTACACTTTCTCCTTTTTGTGGCAGAGCTGTTGTCCTGTGTGTGTTTGTGTGTATGCAGGCGTGTGTGTGCATGTAAATGCCTGAATAAGGGCATTTTTCTTACCGTAACAAGGTCCTTTATCTTTGTAAACCTGAATACAGCACATGGTCAAGATGTGATGAAGTGGTACAGGCCAATGCATTGATATCATGTCTCTGTTTGCAGGCCACTGCGGGAAAACATTTGCAATCCTTCAAAGATTTCTAAGCAGCTCTGTCCCAAACACCAAGTGGCTCCTTGTCGTGGACGATGATACACTCATCAGGTATATTTTCATGATCTGGAAATGGGTTTCTCAACATAGTGTTTCACAGTGTCTTATTCTTTAAATGCCATGCTTTCATTTCTCTCAAAGAGAGTACCGATTCAGTCTCAGCCATGGGAAGGTTTGCACAGTGAAAGAGAGAGAGGCTTGGAATTAAGTAATTTTGTGGAAATTAGTTCCAGAGATAAAACCATCCTGCCGAACATTTAAAAAGCTCAGTACATCAATTCAAGTCCAGCTGGCTTCGCTTTATATCCATCAGGTTGGCTCTCCACGTGGAAGCCTCTGGCTGTGTAATAGTGCCTGAGGGAGAGCAGTTATATCACAGCTTCTAAATGGACGGTTTCATATGTGTGTACGCAAAGGGATGTGTGTATAATGATGATGAGTTTGATCTGTGCTTCCTGTAGCCTCTCCAGACTGCAGGTCTTGCTGAGCTGTTACAACCCCTCTGAACCAGTGTGTCTCGGGGAGAGGTACGGCTACGGCCTGAGCCAAGGCGGCTACAGCTACATCACGGGGGGTGGAGGGTGAGTTTTACAGCTCGGATGCTCGGGGAATAATGATGAAAGAGATACGCAAGCACAGGGACTATAAAATATGTAATGGAAAACCTGTAATCTGTAATTTACAGATAAACCATTTCAGTTTAAAATTGCGTTGCTCCCTTGAGGGACATTGTGGTTTGCAGGCTGCATACTGTAATATTAAAGATACTCAATGAAAGTATGGAATAACCGCAAAATACAGTAAACAGATGGTCATCAGTTGATAAGTTAAGACAGGGAGTCAGTGCTTAATACTCTTAATACTACACTACATCATGCAAACTGTTGCTTACTGCAAGAAAACCTAAAGCAAAAAAAAAAAAAAAAACTCCAAAAGAGCCATTATTTCTTATTACGTGCAAGAAAAAGTAGGCAATAAGCAAACGTGCTATGTCAGCTGTCAGTGCTGGAGGAAAGCTGTACAATAGATGAATCTTGAGCTGTGTGAGGAACTCTATTTAGGGACACTTCACTTGCTGTGACACTTTACAGCACTGCAACTGCCAGTTTTCTCAAAATGATATCGTCTAATAACTGTTTTGAGTGGCAACCCAAGATTTTTTTTTTTTTTTTATGTATAATTGCGTCTCTTTTCAAAGAGACGTCACATCATTGTTGTGCAGAGCCGATTCACAGAAAACCACATCTCCCTCTCAGCTTGATTTTCAGTTTCACTCACGACTCTGTCGCCCTCTCCCTGACTGAATGAAATAAGCTAAGATGACTGCTGAAAGACACGCTTATTATTGTCTGGTCATTTTTTAACATTTGCTTCTAAACTGACCATTTACAGTGCAGCTAAATCGGCTGTGTTATGTATCCATTTCAACATTTCTGATGTCCGTCTCTGTGATGCTGCAGCATGGTGTTCAGCAAGGAGGCTGTGGTCCGACTTCTTAACAGCGGCTGCAAGTGCTACAGCAATGACGCGCCGGATGACATGGTGCTGGGAATGTGCCTCAACGCCCTCGGACTTCCTGTCACACACAGTCCACTCTTCCATCAGGTTGTTACAACACTCTTGCCAACATGGCATCATGACTTTGCGCAAACATACACGCCACTTTCCAAGCCAAGTGGCGTGTTATCGGTACACATTTTGAGCTATCCACGTGTATGTCTACGCTGTATACTGCGGATGTAAACATACACATCACGTGGCGTGTATGTGTATGCTCGGGGAAGGCTTTATAAAAACGGTTGATAAATGCAAAATGCAGGATGCGATCTCTGCTCTCTTGGGTGATAGTCCTGTGTTTTACCCATCCGCCACCCCAACCAACCTTCCTCCGCGGACCTCAGTCCTTTCATACTACTCGCTACAGCGATAATTCACATGTAATGTAGGTCAATGGAGGCCAAACGGCGTTGATAAACACGCTAAAAAACGATTATGCGTCTTGATAACACGCCAAATATCATACGAATTGGCGTGTCTTACATACGCCACTTAGTGAGATCAGTCTGCTCTTACAATACATCCTGTGTGTGTGTGTGTTCGTTCCTACTGTATGGTGGTGAGACTGAAGTGGTTACCCATTTTGGAATAAAATACCATCCATGTATTTTCTTGCCAAAATATACTGGAAATAATTCAATTTATAATTGAACTATTTTTGGCTTGGCGAAAGGTCATCATTTCAAATCTCCTCAGCACTGTTCCGTCTAAGGGGAGGTTTTGCAGTGAGGTACGTGGCACCTTTAAACGATAAACTGCAAAGAAAGTCATATTTCATCAGAGGTTTTGCAGACTCATCATCCAGAGACTATCTTACTGGTAGTCGACAGCATAACTGGCCCATATCTGATATTCTGAGGCCCTGCACACCCTCACGGGTGTTTCCAGTTTTGCTGACTGATTACACCTCTGCTTATGTTTAAGTCGTCTTAGATCTCTGCACTTGTAATTCTAAGTCGGAGATATCAGGAATTTCTGACAGCCACGATATCACCCATTTGGCAAAGAGAAGAAAAATGACTGCAATACTGGCAGTTATGTGAGGTTTCCCCTTCTTCCCATTCTGCTGACATGATGTAAATGCTGCATCATGTCACATTCACGTCGTATGGGATGGATGGGAAAGATCCCCACAGGTATTACTTGCTACTGTTGACATCATTGGACAACTTAAGATGGTTGCAGAATTGGTTTTGTGAAGGTTAGGAACATTGTGCAATGCCATTACAGTACTATATCAATAAAGTGGGAGTTTAGTCACCCTGAATGATTGATCTGAATGGGCATCCATATTTGTTAACCTTTTCTGGCCGTGTTGTTGACTGGGATGTATATGAGCTTACAGACTAATAACAGCAAACATATGGACTTGTCATAGTAGGAAAAGCACAGGTGTTGCTAATAACATTATCAATGACTCTGTTCTATTACGTCTGTTAATAAGTGAAATCGGCTGCGTGATCGTTAATAAGACACCGATTTTGAAAAAGTTGACAAACCAATACATTGATTTAACCCAAATTATAGCTCCATCTGTCAGAGAATCAATTTGAATAAAATCAACAACTCAATAATTCAGTTAGTGATGTTTGTTTGGTGGAAAAATCATTTCTAAAAACACAATAGTTTCCATTGCTCAGTTTTCAGTATGCAGCATCTGTTTCAACATAAACTTACACTTTCATGCCTTCACTCTTGCTCTGTGTGCAGCACTTGCACGCAGTCTGTTGTGGCCGCTTCCAAATATAAATTACTGTTCTTAATCTTACCTTTCAGGCGCGCCCAGAGGACTATGCCAGAGACTTCTTAGCTCACCAGGTGCCCATCTCTTTCCATAAACACTGGAACATCGACCCCATTGCTGTTTTCAACAAATGGCTTAAGGATGACTTTAGGGCAGAAGCTTCAGATGGACTTAATAAGAGCGCTAAGACGGAGCTATAATCATTTTAAGCACACAACTAGTGTGCGTGCGTGTGTGTGTGCGTGTGTGTTGGAGTCATGGAACTGAAATATTGTCCTTCACAGATGTAAATGTTTTTGTATTGTTGATGTCGAGCTGTTATTAAAAGGGACCATGCAAGCGTGTTTCCATGACTTGATCTGTGAGTGTCTTCATGGCTGAGTTGCATGTTGAGGTTACTGTTATTCTGGAAATATGGATATAATATGTGTATACATGTGAAAAATCTGAACCTTATAGAGGAAGATCTTCTCTAGGAGATATTGTATCTTTCAAAAAGTATCACTAATGCTGTACAATGTGCTCTATTTTGACATAGAAAAGCAAATCTCAAATATTTATACTTTTATTTCTTTGGAGGTCTGTTATAGTATTTAGTATTAACCAGTAATGTATAAATAATGAAGTTGTTAAAGGTTAATTGAGGCTAAGACTATGATGGTGAAACACAGACTGTGTGGTGCAGCTAAATGGTATTAAAGCTCTCTAAACTATGCTGAAAGTTTGTAATTACTTCCGAAATGTACCCAACATGGAGGCTATAACTGCTTCTCAGGCAGATAAACGGCTTACCTTTACTTTTGACTCACCTAAACAACCTCATTACACTAAGACCATCTGTTTCTCAATGCTCTCTTAGACCTCAATCACAGGAAGGAAAAAGGAGCATAATTTCATGGACATTTAAATTACAAACATTAGCTGATACACTGAGGTATGAGGTAGAAATGAGTAATCAACATCATTACCCATTTTTCATTTTCGTTTATTTTTTTTTCCTCCCAAAATTAACTGTCTCATATAATTCATTGGCATGCCCAGTGATTTTGCTGACCATTATTAAAGGTCTTTCAAAGACCTTGAGTCTCTGTTGAAGGATTAAACCTTTCTCATGGCTGTTTGCCAAACTAAAAAATGAATTTGCAGCTGTAATGCTTCATTCTCAGTAACTGGAAATAGCTGCTGCCTCACAGTCGCAAAACAAAACCTGAGGATTAGGAAAGGCTCTATTAATTACACTGAACTGATGAAAATATGAAATGTTAATAGGGGAAAAGTCATTACAGTCGGCCTGTGGAAGACACACTGTAATACAGAAGATGTTCCTCTGCTCATAGACTCTGTCAGTATGGTGCTAAATTTAAACTGTCCTAATAGCACAGTAGGCCGGCTCGAGTTCATGAGAAGTCTATTAGCCTCAGGCTTTTGAAGAAGTGCAATAAGTCAAGCCGACATCTCCTCACACACCTATGAATTGTAACCTATTTGCAGGAAACAAGTTAAATTCCTTGTGGGACTCACCCACACATAAAGTGATGAGTGGTGCTAAGACAGTCCTTTGCACTGAGGGAGATCCTCCTCCTAATTCTAAGTAGGTCCTCACAACATGCTTGCTCCGCCAATATTTCTAGCGTGTCAGCAACAACATCCCGTTCGGGTTCGACTTTCTCTGCGGTTGAATTTTATTCATCAAGCACTGCATTTCCTCCGAAAGACATTCTCTATTCCCTGTCCTTTGAAGACACGGAGTTGTTAGAAATACTGAGGTTATGCACTCCACCCCCTCAGAAGAAAATTGAACAGATTGACGAATATGTTTTTGGAATTTTGAACTGTTGGATCATATTCTTTGTAGATTTTATTGCCCTACATAAAGGTCTAAATGTTTCAAAGCATCGCCACACTGCCAGGTAAAACACTCTGAAGGGGAAATACTAAATTCTTCATTTTTATTTTATTTTTTTGCCCTGATGAAATCCTGCTCAAAAGAAGCACCATGTGTAACTTTGAACGCAGAGAAACTCCAGCGTTCCCAGAAAGAAAGACATGACTTGACTGTCCTCAGTAGTAAGAGCACTACAGTCTAACCCTGCTCAGAACATCAGCTATGACTGTGGCTTTGATCATCACTTTAGACACTGAAGGGATTTAGCATCATGTGCTTCAAAAAACACCACAGATGCCTAATTCCAGTCATTTGTGCCACAATATTGCTCTGTGAACTGTTTTCGTAAATATGTTTTTTGCCTTTTGTTCTCTTTGGTCTTTTGGTCAATTTTCATCCAGTTGGGGTGGTGATGTATTTATTATTTGCTCATGATAATAACAAATGATCAAAAGACAAGAATCGGCCCAATTCTGGAGAAGAGGCAAAATCTCTAATGGGTCTGTAAAGCTTTACCTGACAATATTCATCCTCTGATCTCAATTTTAAAGGGATGATTCACTCAAATTGCAAAAAAAATATCCTCTTGCTTACTTCTAGGTTTCATGCAGACAGATTTGTTTGTCCATTTATAATTTGAGTGAAGTCGCCCTTTAGAATTGCTGTGGATTAAATTGGGAACAGCATTAAGGAGTTTAGCCGTTAGCTCCATTACAAATGAACTGTGCAGAAAGTTCAGGTTCTCATCATATTTCAATGTCTGCCTTCATTTTTGGGACTAAAGATGTTGGTTCACATGGCTGGATTAATATTCATAAAGCTACATTTGAATAAAGCCGTGGTGGAGAGCAGTTGGAAGATTTAGATTTTTCAGTGGTGACTGTTTGAACATGAGTGCATTTTCCTCAGAGGATTCACTGTGACCAGCAGGGCCTCCAAAATGGAGCAGATGAGAAGTCAGTCCCATCTCAAATCTCTGTCACAGTTGGCTCAGCTGAGGCTTTTATCATCACTCAGTGATCTCACTTGTTGCCAATCTGTTTTCCATCCCTTCAAGGGGAACAACAGTGACTGCAAGGATCTCTTTAGCAAAATCAATTATGAGACATGAGCCACAGAAACTTCATTCTCCCAAGTTACAGTAAGTTATCTCATTAGGTAAAAATGCAGCCCTGTGAGTACTGTAAAATATAATGATCACATTTCTGTTTTTAGCCATGCTAGCGGCTCTGACTGTTGTTGGCCACTGTGACCTCATGTCCCTCTCATTCTCCGTCTCATTCTCATGTCAGGAACGCCTGGAGGGAATTTCTTTCAATGTCCACTTCTACTCGAGGACGAACTCATTAGATTTTTGGTGGTCAAAGGTTAACTCACTCCCACAAGCCATCATGACACTGACTTTCCCCCATACATTCAAATCCCTTTTAAAAAACCTACCATAGTCAAAGCAGCATACTCATTGTAATTTTTATAGTATTTGTTTGTTGATTGTTTATTGCTTTGTATATCTGCTTTGTCTTTGTTGTGCATCTGTTTTTATCTTTTATTATTTGTACATGTTAGGTGTCCTTGAATGTCGGGAAAGGCGCCCATAAATTAAATGTATTATTATTATTTATTATTGAGGTCACTGTGACCTCACAAAATACGTTTTGGCCATAACTCAAGAATTCCTATATTCTTATCCATTTTAAACTAAATGTCTGATAGGATAAAGTGATGAAGTGATGACATTTTATATCCCAAAGGTCAACTTCACTGTGACATCATAATGTTCCCGAAAAAACGCTTCTCTTGCCATTGTTCAACGGATACTGAATTGGTGACACTAATCTTGGGTGCCCACCTAGAAACTGTGGTGATTATATAGATGATCTGATGAAGATGTGTAGGAATCATCCGCAATTCATCAAACAATACACTTAATATCTTTTTATTGAATTGCTTCAAAGTCTTAATTACATGTATTATATGAGTCTAGACAGACATGGATCTAAACTGCAACTTGACTAGTTGGCGGAGGTATACAACCGCGAGGCAGTAACTATAGTTTTTTTTTTTTTTTTTTTTTTTTTTACATGTTTTCAGTTTAGGGGTCAGATAGAGTATGCAAACCGATTCAATCAAAACTCATATTTTAATATTTTTTCCTTAATGTGAGACCACTGGCAATGACACTCCCACCGCTCTGTCACACAAGACAGAAATGAGCCGGGCGGTGTTTGATGAGTCCAATGTGTAACTTTGTTAAAGGTGCTGTAGGTAGGATTGTGAAGATCCAGGACTTAGCCAAACAATTTGAACACCGACAACTTCTCAGTCCCTCCCCCCTTTCCGCTAAAGCCAAAAACGGTCTCCTAAGCCCCTCCCCCCACAAGGGAGAATGAATGCGTGTGCATGAGCAGTGATTGACACGTAGTTAGACACCCCCCCTGGCCCTGATTGGTGCATCTGAACAGGGAGCGGTGGACTTTTGCAAATCTCACTCCAGGCTGTAGGTGGAGCCAGAGGAGCTGGATTCTTTTTTTTAATGACCTGCTTCATGTAGTTCTACTGGAACACAGGGTCAGTTTCAGCAGATATGACAGAAAGTTAGTTTTATAAATCTTACCTACTTCACTTTTAACAGCCTGATACGATCCAATCAAATGAAATACTGATTTTCAATATTAAGCATTCAAAAGGTGTTCCTCAGAGTCATATCTTCGCTTGTCTATTTGGAATAATAAAATCATGATAATGAATGTTGGCATGGCTGTCGATGTATATGTATAATTCAGCGGTGTCCTGTAAAGGTAATATAATTGGGCCTGCACAAATTAGCCTCGCGGAATGAATTCAATGTCAAATTATAATACTGAGCTTGAGAGGGGTCTCTTTTAAGAGGCAGAGTGAATATTACAGAGGGTGGTAAACGTGTGCAGATGTGCTGGTAAATGGGCAGGTTGCAGCTACAGCATGCCAAGGACAAGTGTTGAAAGTCAAAACAGCACCAGCTCGAACCACCGTTTACAATAGATTAATTTTATAGTGACTTCAATAGTAAAATAAATAGTGTGCTGTCATAGTGCCAGGCTACTGATAGAGATGAAGATATTTCTGAACACTTACCCTCCACCAGCTGCTTATTCCAAAAAAAAAAAGATCAGATTAAATAAACTTGATTGTCCTTGCAGGAAAATGTATCTTGAACATGAAAGTCACAGCAGCAAGGACACACACAAAAAATGCAGAGCAGGATTAAAAAATATATATCATATATCATACAAAATTAATGACATACACCATGGTAAAAAATCTTGTCCAAATACTGTAACCACAAATAAATAATAGGAACTAAGGAAAGGATAGAATGGGTATGTGAGGCTGTGTGTGTGTGTGTGTGTGTGTGTGTGTGTGTGTGTGTGTGTGTGTGTGTGCAGCAGAGACCCAGACTATCATTCTGAGTTAATCAGTTGTATTAGCAGGGGAACAACAGACTGCTTGTGTCTGTTCAGGCTGCAGCATGGGACACTGTATCATCTGCCTGATGGTGAGAGATGCTATTAGCGGTCCAGGATGCGAGTAGAGTCTGCTGATATATACACTCACGGTATATGTAATTCCTTGTGTGATCAACTTTCTATTGACTTAACAATATACCATAACACTAAAGATAAGATGGAAAACTGGGTCAACACCCAAAAAACCTCACCATACAGTAAATCACTATACTACTGCATTTACACTTAAACTAACAGATGTTGGTAGCATCATCTTGAGTTGTTTTATGACCTGAATGTTAATGTTACTTTTTACATGTCTCCATGGCCCCACGGCATTTAATGATGTGGATGTAGGGAGTGTTGTTTTTTTTACAGCCATTGGTGTAAAAAGTTACAAGGATTGGGGAGAGGCTGACAGCAGCTCTGTTGATAGTTATGGGCTCAGGGAACATATTAACTTTAACAAGCTTAGTTTGTGAGAAAAGTGAGAAAGGAGTGGGAGCACTTGATTATGTGAGCCTTCACCTCCAGTTCCTGACACTGTATGAGCTGCACGTATGGAGGTGTGACATAGCTGCGGGATTAGGGGATAGTACGGTATTACTGTCATAAACCAAAATGTGCACTGTATGATTTTGCTCCAGCAGTCATATACCACAAGTAACAAGTCTGTCTTCCTTTCCTGCAGTACTATGCGTGACTATGTGTTTGCCTGGTACATTAATGTACACAGCACAGCCATTGCACTTAAACTAATGATGTAGGCACGGTGTGGCTCTGTGAGTTCATTAGCAATGCCTGTGGACAATTTGTCCTCTGAATTTGACCCGACCCAACTTTTAAGGAGCAGTAGGCAGCCACCCTGCTGCACCTGGGGAGCAACTCCAATTTTGAGGCCAGTGTCAGAGGCCTTGACTGAGGCACATGTTATATTCAGGTAGTGTGTGTGAGAATAATACTGTTCAACACTGGTCTGCTTTTAAATGGTGCAAGCAAGGACACAACCATTATGATGACGGTGAGCATATTTGTTCAATATAGCTGGAAAATAAAGAGTGCAAAGCAGCTCGGTGTGCAGGGGCCTTAGTACTGCAACTGTGAAGTGTAACAACATGATGATGAAACTCGTCAGAATTCCTCCCCCACATGTTAACCCCCGTTTATCTTTGAGACACAGAAAGCAGAGAAAAATGGCCACCTGTTCACTTTCATCTCTGCGTGAAATGTAATTATTTTGAGAGGTGTGGGTAAGTCGGAGCAGAACAAGTCGCAGCTATTGTCTCTGAGATATGAAGAAAAGTCTGCAAATACTGCACCAGTTCATTTTACATTTTTGGAATCAAAAATAGGAGGCAGCTGTATGAACTTCTCACTTGAAGTATTTAATTATCTAGACTGTAACATGGTGTTCACTGAACTAAACCTTTTTTTTTTTTTATCATAGTAAGGTGACAGCGGAAGTTCTTTTACAGTCAGCTGTGAGCCCGGCTTTCACAGTACAGAGACCATTCAGTTCGGTTTAATGGATGCTTTGTGTATTTCTCACAAGGTTAGAGTCAGCACTCTCTGTGTAGAGGAGCTCACCTAATGCCAACATTTTATTTGCCAATTAGGTCAAGCTACACAACTCCATTTGTAAAATCCAACTACAGTACTTCATCCATATGGACATGTGTTATTAAAGGTAATGTTCTTTTTCTGCACCAGTGACAGTGGCTGGAAACACAAGAACCACTGATGGAAACAGCATCGTATCCATTGGCTTGGATATGTTTCATTTTTAACATCAAAAGTTTCTGACTTGTGTGGTTGTGTTTTGGAGTATGCCTTGTACGTCTTGTATGTTTTGTTTTGTTTTGTGTGTTAAATTGTGAATATAAAAAATAAAAAAAAACGTTTCTGACTTTGCTGTTGGAGGTAAGAAATAAAACTTCAGAAAAGCTCATAATCTTTTTATAGCATGTTGTTTGTGGTATTTTATGTAGAATTAAATCAGAAGGCTTACAGATTAAAAGGAAATAGAAACTTCTGCCTTAATCTGATTTGCAGTTGATCTTTTTGTACACTTACTGTACAAAAAAATCTGTCATATTTTTTAAATCCTTGATCACTTATTGATGACCTATTGACATTTTTGTCCCAACCAAAATGCATAATAAAAATATAGACTTCAGTACATTATAGTTACTAATTAGTATTTGTGAGGACGTTTGTAGTGAAGTGCTGGACCAGATGAATAACAATATCTTCAACTTACGACCTGAAGCCATTTAGCAGGAATAACATGGTGGAGTGGAAGAGGGGAGAGCAGTTTTGAAACAAGTATTTTAATGAAGAGCAGAATTAAATATGCGTAGCCTGAGTACCCAGGAAGAATTCCAAAGATGAAATCTAAAAACCGAAAGGTTAATTGTGTTTGACTGTGAGCAGCAACTAGTATGAGTTTGTTGTTGATGTTGGTTATTTGTCATGCTTGTGCATTGAGCATTTTCTCAAAGCTTTCCAGGCTACACTCTTTAAACAGTTGTTATTTTGTGAATCTGCACTGTGATGGTGGCACCATACAGAGAATACAAACCTCATGAACACTCCCTCCCCCGCTAAGTATGTTGACAACTGTTGGCAAATAACAAGCAGCATGGTAGCTATACCTGAATAGCAATGTCTTTCATACACACTGGATTTATATTTCGCTCTACATTTCTTCATCATCTTATCAAAAATGAAGCTTCTTTCTGTTTGTTTCGCGTCTTCTGGTTACATTTATGGAAAGGTGCTGCAAGATACGGTAAAGCAAAGTTTCTTATTCTAAGTCTAGATAAATAAATGTTTCTAATATATGCAATTTTATAGGCTCTTTTTATCCAAAGTGCTCATGAGTACATACTTTTTTTATCGTAAATCTTGTACGAATCATCATCATCATCATAATCAGCCCACAGTATCTCCCCCGCGAACAATTTACTGTGAAATAAAAGCAGCAAACAAACGTGAATGATTTAATAAAGGGAAAACATTCATTTGTGGATCCAGTAGTGCCCACTCAGCTAAACTAAAATAGCAGAGTACACAGAGCAAATTGCAACATGGAGGGGGTCAGGGGTTGATTAAAAATTACTTCAAATAGTTTCTTTCTGATGACTACTAAAATACACAACTGCTATTATGACTAAGAAGCTGGGGTCCAGTTCATTCCCTTATCATGTAGGACCATACTGTAGATGTAAGAGCTGTATTTGTGCTGCTAAAGTATGAAGGCAACGAGATCAAGCAACCATGTGAGTTTTTTTTCAGTGGAGTTTGCCCTTCAGCAGCTGTGGCATGAAATGATAAACACAGATTCTGGTCTTGTTCTAGTTTTTTGAGACCCGGTCAGTTTTTTTTTTTTTAGCCTCTTTGTATTTCGACTGATCACAATCCTCTGATACTAATAATTTGTATGAGTCAATAAAACATTCTCCTTGAGTGTTTTCATCTCCAGTTTCACCATGTGACAAATGTGAAAGAATAATTATTGTGAATCATCAGGCGTGTTTGAAATTTGAATCAGACAAATGCAACTTTCAATGTGACTCAGTTAGAATTCTTCTATAGGCAGACAGCCAACATGTTAGTAGAAATACACAGAAAACAGACACATACACATTCACAGTTGATGTCCCCTGTCTGTGTTTGTAATAACTCATGGTGCTCAGGGATACACTTACTAAATCTGCTTATATCAGTCCAGTATTTCCACAGTAATGTGTCCCAATGGTTATTAATATCACTTAAATTGCTGTCAGTATGACATTATCTTTATTGTCACCATTAGTATCTGGCTTCATGAAAGTCAGACCTCATGCAAATTCATACAGCATTGATGATGCCAGAGTGTAGAAACGTTCGTCTGATCTGTAGAAAAAAGGAAAAGATGTAATGAAACGTGACGTTTGAAGCAGAATGAAGCTCTGTTGATTCATCTGTCCTCACTGAGCAGGGACTTTGAAGAGAGCCAAACTGTCTCCACTTTTGTTTTATGTAGTAATCTCACTGGGCTCTTTGTTCAGTTCACTTGTCTGTTTCAAGTCAAAGCTGTATTAGCAGTGTATGACTCTAGGTACTTTGAATTTTCTTTGATTTTTTATCTAAGTCTAAGAGTCTACTGCCATGCTAGAGGTTCTGTACGTAGACACAGCAGTGCTTTGTTCTAACGCTGGCAGCTATAATGTTTACTCGTCATCATAGTTTATTGTGTTAGAATGTTCACATTTGCTGAACTAACAATTAACACAAAGTCCAGCTGAGGCAGATGGGGATGTCACAACTGTTACACGTTTAATTATAAACTTGGACAAATTGAAGTTTTGACCTAATGATGGCACTAGATAAAAAGTCAATGGATGAACAAAGTTATTACGATTCATCCTGAGGGGGAAATGAATGTGTGTACCAAATTTCATGACAATCTAGTGAATAGATGTTGAGATATTAGAGCCCATCACGCCTCATGGCTCAATATCTTACGCCATTCTCGATTGAATGCTTTACTTTACACTTTACGTACTCACTTCGTCGTTCTCAGGGAACACTGGAAGGCAAACAAAGTTCAGATGCCAGTAAGCATGTCCTCATTGCTTGTGTTAACCTTCTCACCTGGACATGATTGCTTTGCCAAAGTTGTAATGGATTTTAGTTGTATTGCAGTAACCTCTGGACTGAAGGGCTTTGCGGTCCACTGAGTGTTTACACTACTTATCTAAAGCATTATTTAAAAAAGCATCACTGATGTAATTAGCAATGCATTTGATTGTGGTAATGGGAGAGAATATTGCACTGTTAGAAATATGAGACAACTAATTCGGCAAGATATATGAAGATTAAAATGTTGGTCTGCCCTGTTTGATTTACTGAAATAGAATTACACATCACGTTCATGAGTAATAGCGGCATTATAAGCACTGTAAGAACATTAAGAATATATTGCCTACGATATGGTGTAATTTGTCTGCATTTACTCCCCTGCAAGTGTACTCAGTGTGGGTAAATGCCTCTCTTAATATTATCAGTTTCAACTTGCCATCTGTTAGAGATGTATAGTCACTGATAGAGGCTCTGATTGAAGTTGTCCAATCCAGTTACGTGAGGCAAATGTTGAGGACAGGCAAATTGGTGTAAAGCACAAAGTGTGATACATATCCCTGCAGATAATGATTTGATATCTCTGCCCTCCATCCTTTAGATCCATTCACAGTAATCAAATTTGGAGACGACCAGAGGACAAATTCCTCCCCTACCAGTGAAAAACATGCAGAGCTGTATACTCCCGGCAAAATGTACAGATTCTGAGATAGATGTGTGTGCTCTTTTTTAAGTTGCATGTCAATTAATGGACTGACAAGTATAATTAGAGATTAGTTTTAATGTAATCAGAGGCATTTCCATATTATGTTACGACTGTTAATGTTGTGTACATTTAACAGTTTGTGACATTGCTTTGGTTTTGTCTGTGATGCCTTTCCACCTGTCAGTCCTGTATACTCTTGAGAGCTGTATATAGTTTGCATCTTCAGCTTCTGAGGATCTTCTGCATCTCAGTTATTGTAAACTATAACAGCCCCAAAAATAAGCCCCCTTCCAAAGTGATTTGATTGATTCTTACAGCAGCCTCATAACTTGAAGTTGAGGCATCTTGTGGTGTGTTATATTTCCAGAGAAGCAGATTATTGGTCAAATCAAAGATAAACAAGCTGCCTTTTTGCACGCTTTTGTGCCAGGCCCAGGCCGGCCATCCCTCCTGGGGGAGATTAGCAGGCAGAGGGCAGATTGAAATCAGACAGAGAGGGGATGATGAATTGGAGCATCATTTCCAAAACAAATGATACACAGTACTCACCTTTGCTTTCCCAAAGAGTCCCTATCAGTGAGAGTGATGCTGCTCATTCACAGATGTTCCAGCTGTTTTCAGGCTTATGACACTATAAACTCATATTCATTTAATACCATTTGATTCATTTTTGCTGCCTCACATGTGGAGAGCCATCATAAAAACAACAAAAACATTAAGGCTAAAGAGATCAGAAGCAACAATTGTAGATTGTGCAAATGAAGTCAGATTTGGACACAGAGATGTAAAGATCGTCATATTTATTACAAGCAATGATAAGAACCCAACAGCAGTGAGGCAGCAACACTCAACCATCTATAAAGTTTACAGTACAGTGATGTTCAGGGAACACGGAACACACTAGCCTGATTTCTTTTTACAATGTTTGTAATCACTCACCTAAATAACATTACATTAACAGTTTGACAACCCAGCCTAATACATTCCTAATAAAAAATGACAATGTCCAAAGTAGCCACCAGTGGAAAACATGCAAATTGAACAGATCCATCATATGTTCACAGACATGAAAGTGATGTATTCATCTCTGGAAGACTACTCAGTGGCACTACCTCTTTGTGAATTGTGCCAGCGTCCCTATGTTTTAGGATGCTGGCACAAATCACAGATCATTATTAATGACAGTGTAACTATATATATATATATATATATATATACACATGCACTTAAAGTTCTGAACTTGACTTAACTTACTTCTGTGTCTTTTTACACCTTGACCGCAACTTTTTGTGACAAGTAGATAAACAGATAGATCAAACATCTGCGTGTCAAGTAATCACTAGGCCTACATCTTGAAAGCAAACGATCAGGACGTCAAGTTCCTTACAAGGCACCTCAAGGCTACATTGTTGTTTGTGAAACGCTAGCCACGCAAAATGCATTCAAACGAGACAGGTGTGACTCCATAGATGTCCTGACCAGCAAGTGGCGGTAGGTTCTGTTGCTAAATCTAAAGTGGAAAGAAAAACCCATTAAAATCCTCTTAGTCGTGCAGCGCATGCATGGGGGCTGCAGTGTGCCGTGCATGGTGTACCAAGTGGCTAGCTGTGCATAAATGGAAGTCATTGCTATGGCTGAGGCTGCCAGCTCCTGATTTGCACTTAAGTCAATTGTAACTGGTTTATCTGAATAATATAATACATTGTCTTTTAATTTCATACTGTGCCTTGTCCCTCCTTGGCCTCTCTATATAAATTCCAGTCCCTTCACTGAAGGAGAATTTATTTCTGACCGCTGGTGTGAAGGAGAATCCATCAATGTGGGGGGTGGATGTAGATTCTGTAGATTTCACTTACAGAATGTATTATCCTCATACTGTTTTTGCATTGATCATCTCTGCTCACGTGCAAATAGTATTGATATGCACAATAAACACTTATTTTTGCTGTGGTAGCATTAGAGCCCACATAAGGGTGGCAGAATAGTTTTAACGCCACAATAGGCAAGATATTTATGGGGGGAAAAACACCTGTTTTAGCAGCCTAGCTCAAAACAAAATAGGGCTGCAGTGGAGAAAAGCATCACACCCTTACTAAATGAGACCTGAGAGACCTCTCATCCCTTTGGTATCCTTTGATAAGGTTAGTACAGAAAACACGAGTGTTACATTACATTAGTAGTTACATTAGTTCTGGATATAAACAGTTACTTCTTGCTGCCATTTGAAGATGTCAGCTTACAAGTAAGGCTTTGGAGACGATTAAAAAACCAGTGATTGAAAGACTTGCTTGAGTATTTAGCCCTTAAGATGTAGGTATAAAAACATCAGTGGTGTAAGGTGGCGTCTTTCCACCTCCCCAGGTTCTATATGCAAATGGTACACTTTCCATCTGTCTGAAAACCATTAGTTTTATTGACCAGCTGTCTGTTAGAGTTAAAACTAGACATTAATACCTGGCTTTTTCAAGTAGCCTTAAAGATCTTGCTTAGTCTTTAAAAATATCCACTCTCACTTCATTTCTCATTTTTCTTCTCTCCATTAGTAATAATATCACCTGCTGCTTTAAAGCCTCTCTCCAAGAAACCACTGGTAATTGTGCCTTTTTTTTCTCTTTGGTGAGAATTACAAATATCTCAGTCGACTCCAATTATCTGAACAATGTTAATGTTAAGCTCTGTGCCGCTTTATAATACTGGTCTAAACTAGATAATGTTCCTAAAATACAGACAAACCTGACACATTATCCATCTATTCATACACCACACATCCATACAGGTCTGTGGCACCAAAATGTCACATAAATGTCATACCTGTCCTTGTTCAAATACTTAGCAGAGCTCGCTGAAGAAGCATAGCTCATCTGTGGCCTCATCAATACTGTTTGAGGGATTGTGCGGCACAGCCCAATCCATGCAGTCAAAGCATCCCTGCAAGACATGAGAGCTTTAATCCACACTCCTGACCTGGCGCTCCAGTGCCTTCTCCCCCCACAGCCACCTCTCAGCGGGGGACTGAGCTCTTGTGCTGTAAGGTTTCAAAGGCAGACCCGTATTCTCCAAGAGCCAAAGCATGAATCAAGAGTCATCATACCTTAGACTTTCAGCTGTGAGGTAGCTTCCAAGGTGAGTATTATATTCGTATTATAGCAAAAAATCCTGTATGGAGTATATGAAGGAGTATCAGCAGCCACAGAATACCCCCGGAAAAATGTCAAGTAGGCATTGAATCTATACACTCCCCCAAGTGGAAAGTAAAGCATGACTTACTTTGAAGAAGATATGGATAATGTGATTTTATGCATGTTTGTGTGGGTTTATAGAACCTCTTTTTAATTGGTTTGCAGACTTTCATCTGAGCTGAAATCTACCTGCATGTGCTGCATGCAAGAAAAGGAGCACCTGGATCAGGTCAAAGCAACGGTGCTGAGTTATGCACTTGCTTTGAATTCTGTCCTTTTGTGTTGTGGCACAGTGGCACTGGTGTGTTATGTCACTGATGGGTAGCCTAACAGAATTATCACCACAGCCAATATGTTGCAGCCAAGAACACCTGGCTCACTTCAGAAAAGAAAACACACGGGAAAACATTTTCCGAAGCTAAATTGCAAATTGCATCAGTGCTACTTTTCATTCAAGTTGAAGACATGCTGGTCTTATCAGAACAGCACAGTTATTTCCATGAACATATCTGTTTATTTGTTGGTTATTCGAAGATGGAAAAGAAAGATGTGTTGTTATTCGTGTTTTGTTTTGTATTTCACCTGGTGCTCGTAAATCACTAGTACTGTCGAGCTCTGTTGTCATCGTGACAACCCTGGTGTGTGCATACAGTTGACAAAGCAATTTTGTTTTCCTAGTCTGGACGGAGCTCTTGGGCATGCTATCATCTTGAATCAGTAGCATGCTCTCTCCCTGAGTGCTAAAGCTGTGATCCCTGAGAGGCTGATGGCCAGCCATTGACCAGCCTTGTCAGGGTATCAGCTCTTATCAACAACAGCTATGTCTCTCTGAGGCTTTCAGTTCATACATTACAATGTGTTACATTACTTTTTTTTATTTTTTTTAAGATTTTTTTTGTGGGCTTTTCCGCCTTTAATGGACAGGACAGGTGAGAAAGGGGCGAGACAGAGGGGGAAGACATGCAGGAAATCGTCACAGGTCATAGTCAAACCCTGGACCTCTGCATCGAGGCATGACCCTCCTCTAAATATATAAGCACCTGCTCTACCCACTGAGCCAACCAGACCACGTGCGAGTCCTTGGAGATGACCAAGGAAATATATGTGCACACAATACAACTTGATGTTTTCTTTAGTTGACAATGGAGCTTCAGACACCCACACTTCTTAAAAACAATACTATCCACACATCTCTCTGGGCTTTAATAGATGTGCCAGAAGTTAAAATTAAGGTGTGTGTTGCTTTGTGAAAAATATCTTTGTAGGGGCGCCTGGATAGCTCACCTGGTTGAGCGTGCCCCCCATGTACTAAGGATCAGTCCTTACCACAGAGGCCACAAGTTCGGCCGTGGCCCTTTGCTGCATGTCACGTCTCAAGCTGTCCTTTCTAATAAAGGCCTAAAATGGCCAAAGATAATCTTAAAAAAAAAGAAGAAAAAAAAAGATCTTTGTAATGTGTGAACTGAAAGCCTCAGAGAGACATAGCTGTTGTTGATGAGAGCTGATACCCCATCAACCTCTAAGGGATCACAGCTTTAGCACTCAGAAAAAAAAGAAAGAAAAAAAAACTCATTCACACCTTCCTTAGGCTTATTATTTCCCAAACATACAGTACATATCAGTGGTGCTGCTCTTCACCCCCTTCTCCTCAAACATATTTCCACTTTTATCATGTTCTCTGACGCCATCTGCTGGATCCTCATTGCATTAATTTCACAGAAAGTTCAACGTGACACCGTCCCACTCACTGTAATATAATCAATACAACACACATCCTACTGTATCTGTGTGTTTACTTATATCGCAGTTGCAGCTAATAGGTAACTCTTCCATATTGTACTGCTGGAGGCAAAGCTGTGGTGGCACAAATTCCCTGAATTCTGTCACAAAGATTATTTTCTTATTTCATATTCCTTTCTTATAGATTGTTTGTGCAACCATTGAACAGAGATGGGGACTCGGACTCAAGTCACACTTAAGTCGCACAAACAGCTGACTTCAGACTTGACTCGGACTCAACCCATGGGCATAAATCTGATCTAAAAGTAGGGGGGGACAATAAACATAAAATTTCTGAAGAGCAATTTTTGAAGAGGACACAAATAATACAGCCACAATTATACTGGTAGAGGACATGTGTACACAGATGAAAGCCTTACTGCCATCACTAGTGTAGCATGGAGACTGTACCATTATCCTTCTTTTCAGTGTTTCTCTTGATTCAGTGAAAAAGCTGACTAAATTGAACGAAATATTCTTCTTTAAAATCAGCCACAAAAATACCTTAAAACATAATGACTTATTTTGAAAAAGTGCCCCATATAAAAGAAATACAATGCTTTTGTACACTTGTTAAATTAGCTGATCATAATGTAAATTAGTGAGCCACTGGTGAAGATCATCTGCTCACCCTGACAGACACACACCTCCACAAATATGAACTGAGATCAACACACTTACCTGAGACTCTCCACCTGACTGTCCCTGGTCTCCCTGAGACTCTCCACCTGACTGTCCCTGGTCTCCCTGAGACTCTACACCAGACTGTCCCTGGTCTCCCTGTCCAGTAGCGTAACGAGCCAACACCGGGCCCCTAAGCAGGATTATCAAGGCGGGCCCCCTACTACAGCACGTGATGACGCAATGTCCACGAGCAGGCTACAATGAATAGGACAGGATAGGATCATAGAGACACAGCATATAAGAGATGAGATGACAAAATCAGAAATAGCCTACGTGCACCACAACAAAAACAAAACACTGGTGAATGCGCACCATAACACATGAAAAAACACTGCTGGTGACAGCACACTATAACACATTGTTACTCACTGCTATGACTACACACACATAGGCCTAGGTCTAAATACATAAAAAAGATGCTCACTTACATTATAGCGTCATTTTCCGGGCTTTCCTCTGTGCAAAGTTGTGGATTAAATCCTCAAGATCCAGATGGCGTGCACGACTCTGTCCCATTGAGCTCCTGAGATAGCTTTTTATCAGTTTCAGTTTTGAAAAAGATCGCTCTGCAGAGCAAAACCTCCCCGAAACTCGCAGTGATGCAGCTGTTCTTGACGATCAGCATCTTTGTCAGCTGTTGCACTGTTTTCATTTGTGAGATACGGTCTTTCAAGCATGCACGGAATGATAACAATTGCATTGGGAAATCAGTGGTAATGTCATCACTGTAAATCTCCACCAGCCTGTTTGCTTGCAAAAACAGTTCATCATCTGTTGCAGCGCAAAGGGTCTCGGGCAGTAGAACTATGAAATTGCCAACTGTTGATCGTAAACCGGTGAATCTCTGGGTCAACTGAGAGATGACAATATCAAGGCAGGCATTACACACATTAAGAAAGTAAGACTCAGCATCTGCTAAACGTTTCAACGATGCAGCCTCCTCCCGTTCATCTTTCTTTCTGCTTGTCAGTGAAAGTTTGCCAATGCCTTCATCACATCATTGTACCGATATCTCAGAGCGGTTATTGCTTCGTAACGTGAGGACCATCTAGTCGGGCATAACTTTTTCAGTGTTATGTTGGAGTCATTGTTTGTGTCGTCACTATGTGTTTTATTTGAGAGCATTGCCCATCTCTTTATGCTGTGCCCAAAGAACACATAAATGCGCTCAACAATGTCAAAGAACTGCCTTACTTCTTGTATTTTCACCGCATCATTAAGGATGAGATTCAAATTGTGTGAGGCACAGTGTACATACAGGGCAGTTGTCTCCTTGGCAGCTATCCTTGCTTGGACTCCACTGTATATGTGGCACTGTCGTACCCTTGCCCTCTGCACTTGGAAAAGTCTAAGTCGTTGTCCTCCACAGACGCAACAATCTCCCTAATAAGCTCACTGGCCGATGAGTCCTTAACTTCACGAAATCCAGTGAAGGACTCTTTGATCGTAACATCAGTGGCAACACCGACAGCATCTCGCTCAATTATGACATATCTAAAGATCTGGCTCATCTGATCAACTTAAGCCACATCTTGTGTTGTGTCCATAATCACGGAGAAAAATGGAGCTGATCGTATTTCTTCTAGAATGTCTTTCTGAGTATGTTTTGCTAGAATTTCGATAAGCTCATTTTGTATCAGTGGGCTTAGGTACTTGATCGAGCGAGCAGGGCGGCTAATCAGATCTTTAAGCACTGGGTCGTACATTGCCAGGAGCTCAGTGATAGAAAGGAAATTACCATTGTTCATTTCCCCTATTTTTTCCCTATGTCCTCTAAAAGCAATGTTGTTCATAGCTAAAGTGAGCGTAACATTAATCACACGGTGTAGTACCTGTCTCCAAAAGCTGGCTTCATGAAGTATGTCCCTCTCCATATCCTTATCCATAGTTCCATTCTGACGCCAATGGTCGCATGTCACACATGCAGCTTTATGTAGAGTGGATGACTCGTGTTGTTGAATTTTCTTTGATAAATTACGCCAGGTATTTGTTTTCCATGTTGACTTGGCAAAAAGCCAACAGGGCTGGCAGTAGGCTACATCTAGTGTGGTCCCTGATTGGTCCGTGCCTGTAAGCATCGCTTACCCTGCTTACCGATAGTTACGCGCCTGTCCCTGTCCCTCAGTTCTTTCTGTCTCCTTTGCCTGTGACATAGTGACGTTAGTATTTCCATAAGCACCCATTCTTATAAAGATGTTACCAAATTGTCTTGCTATAAGGACTTAATGTACTTACTTGGCGTTTTGGTGTACTGAAAAATGATCTTATGTCTGTTTTTCTTTTCTCTGTCATTTTTAACAACACAAATCTTTAACGTCAGATGTCTAAATATGAGTTAGGTTCATAGGTTCACCACGCAGTCATATTATAATTATGAAATGATCTTGCGTAGTTTTGCTTTCAATAACTTGGTAAACAGTGTCAGTAAGCTAACAGCTACATGCTAGGTGTGTGGCACCAAGATAAATCCAACTTCATCAGGCATCTCCAAACGCACCCAGATTGGTCAGTCACACGCTAATGTGAAAGAGACGTTACATTTAGCATATATCGTCACAGGTAACAAGCTAACCATCGCAAAGAGTTGTGGTAATGCTGGGAACAGGCACATTGTATCTTTATAGTTAGTGGTTGCTGAGGCTCAGACATCCATGGCGCACAGGAGGCGGGACGCACGGATCCATCTCCCCAGGAACAAACGCTGTGTCGGGTGGGCAAACTCATGTGATGCGTAATTGATCCCGTGGATGATTTGTAGGCTATTAAGTGAACAAGGTGTACCCGGTCCACCAAACACTGGGCCGTCTTGACTGTCTTAATTCTGCACATATTTCTGTTACTGTAGTCCTATTTACTATTTCATTATTTCATCCATGCGTGGCGCATGCGTGGACTCAGTTTCACTGAGCCTACTAACACTTAGAAAATAAATGGCATTACATCAGTGAGTTCATACTGCTTATTGTGCGTAATTTGGACTGACACGGAAATGCATGTTGTTCTGTAACTGGTGTGGTGCTGCCACTATTCTCTTGATTTCCACTTCGACATTAGACATTTTCTTTGAGTGAAAGAGACGTTACATTTAGCATATATAATCACAGGTAACAAGCTAACCATCGCAAAGTGTTGTGCTAATGCTGGGAACAGGCACATTGTATCTTTATAGTTGTATCCATATGATGTGACAGACTTAGGTTAATATTTCACCAGGTCAGAGGGCTAGAGGGATGTGTTAAGTAGACCCCATAAAGTTATCCCACAACTGATTTTAATACTGTACTGTATGGATGGAGCTACATGACATGCTTTCAATTCATAAGATTTAACAGTACAGGGTTAGGGACAGATTAGATGTCCAGAGACTTGAGACTTGACTTGGACTTGTGGCAAAAGACTTGAGACTTGACTTGATCTTGCCCCTCAAAGACTTGAGACTCGACTTGGACTCGAGCTCAAAGACTTGAGACTCGACTTGGACTCGAGCTCAAAGACTTGAGACTCAACTTGGACTTCCAAAAAATGACTTGTGAACATCTCTGCCATTGAACACGTGTTGAAGGGACAACTAAAACAAAAGTGTGGAATAGAAATGGCAGATAGGCCAGGAATCTCATTGAGTCTGGAAGCCAAACTCTCAATGTGCACCAGTTCTGTGTACAATATAGTTGCAACTGCAGACACACAGTAACTCGGCATGTGGAAAAACTTTTGAGAAAGTTTTTAAAAGGGGATCAGTCATAGACATCATTTAGACAGACATTTTTGGTTTTTTTAGCTTGTATGGTATCTTCATTGTAACAGTGTCTGTGTTTTTAATTGATTTAATGATTTCTTTCCTCCTGAATTATGTATTTGTATAAAAGCCCATCGGGCCAAGTGTTGAAAACAAGCCTAGGCCACAAATGCTGTGGTATGTGGCTTTGGTCCATGCTTTGTATGACCCTATAACAATAAACATTAAATAAATAAATATATAGAAATACAAATTAGCTGTTTGCATAAAAAATAAAAAGCAGCTGAAAAGGGTTAGCGATAAAAATGCATGTTTAATACATTTGCAAGGCTATTCATTTTAATTTGATCATGATTTAAGGGCTATAAATAAAAAAAAAGGCCTCAATTACATATTTAAAAAAATATCTTGACTGTATTTTTTTTCCATATAAATATCTATTACATTTTCTACTGACTCTGTTTAACACAATAGCGAAATGTATCATATCATTTCATAATATTTTTAACCCAATGTGTTAAAATAGCATATGCTATAGCCTCTACTTAATGTTTTTTTGGTTTTATTTTACTGTTATTGGGTCTTTTTTTCCAACATGTTTTTCTCTTGTGAAGCACTTGGTGACTTTGTCTGTAAAGGTGCTATATTAAATTAACGTATTATTATAACTGGGATATAGATGTGTAGGTTAGAGTAGGCTTCCCTGTAAAGCTAAACCACAGGGCCAGGACCTGAGCCAGGCCATCATGCCGATTGAAGAAAGCCAATGCTTTGCATGTTCCTTAATTATTGAGGAGGACATGAGCAGGTTGCCTGTTGGGGGCGGGGCCACCAGAGAGCCGGGGGCAGGGCCTATCTCTGAGAGAAGAGCTAGGGGCGGGGCCTATCTCTGAGAGAAGAGCTAGGGGCGGGGCCTATCTCTGAGAGCTGATGGAGGGAGACCAGACCGAGGCACAGAAGTGCATCTGAACAAGTGGATCATCGCCTGGAGGGACGCGGAGGAGGCTGAAACTTGACTCATTTCTCAAGTGGAGATGGAGTAAGCCAAACCAACGCACCTGCTGCTGTAGTCGAAGGTATTTATCAT
Organism: Sander vitreus; assembly: GCF_031162955.1. Classification (NCBI taxonomy): domain Eukaryota; kingdom Metazoa; phylum Chordata; class Actinopteri; order Perciformes; family Percidae; genus Sander; species Sander vitreus. The sequence goes on from NC_135857.1 coordinate 2,242,849, forward strand.
CTTTTCAACCGTTAACAAGTTTGTTGAAGTTTCTGCTTTCTCTGCATTTTATCTTTCGTGTGTTGTTGCTGTAAGTGTTGTTTTTAAGCTGGAAGAAAACGGTTTCTTTTTCTCTCTGTGGTTTTCCAGTAACATGAGGCCTTTCATAACCTTGACATTATGGTCTGGTCGCTATAATTGCTCTATATTGGAGTTGGAGTCTTGTTAAATAGCGTTTTGAGGAATTGTAAATATAGACGAGCGATAAGAAGTCTTAAATGGAGATAAGTTGTAACACTGGGATAATAAAAAATGTCGCCACATTTTGTTTCGCAAAACACAAACAAACTCCCGCTCAACCAAAGCGTGTTGTTCTAAAGCCCATTTGTATGACACCTGCATTCTAAAAACGAAAGTCCCAGTGAGGTTCATCTTTAAGCATAACGTGTGTTACTGGAACACTGCATGCTGTACTGAATATGCTTATCTCTTTTAGCTAAATGTCCGTAAAACCAGCCTTATTCCCCGCAGAGGGCGATGTGTTAAGATGAAAAAAAAAGGTTTTGGTAAATATGTTGATTGCACAGTCATCAAGTGGGTCTATTCATTGTCGGCAAATGTAGCTAAGCCCTTAAAATGGACTTTTTTTCCCAGCAACTTCCTAAATGATCAAACAGGGATTCCTTCAGCTGGAAATAAAGATGTGAAACTGTACAATGATTAGGATGTGTTAGCCCTGTCAGACACTATGCATGCTGGGATAGACTTCAGCCTGCTGGTGACCCTTGATGGATGTTTGGATGCTTACTTTGTTTTTCATTTGTTAGAGTAGCATATTGCAATGGTGGACTTTTTGATGTGTACACTTTTCAGTAGATGTCACCCTCTGTGTTCTTTCTCTCAATCAACACATTACAGGGATATATTATATCTCTAGGAATACAAGTATAAAACAAGTAGATATAACACAGTGGTTACAGTTTGGGCAGTATGGCGAATACAATTTCCGCCTTAGCCAAAACATTTATACTATTGTCTCCTTTAAATTAGGATGAACTTGCATTAAACAAAAAAAAAACCCCTATTGGCTCTTTAGAATAGCCTGAGGCAACACGGAAAGTCAAGCATTGTATGTATTGCATGTAAAACTGAGAGTCTATTATCTCTACAGATCCACCATCACAAGAATGTCACAGTGTCAGTTTTATTCTCAAACTCTGACTTGATTTTCCAACTTCATTCTGCACACAAATTCAGTTGACACTTGTATTTTGTTTGGTACTCCTATTTCTGTAACATAAACAGAATAAACCTGTTTGTGCAGAAGCGATTCATAAATAACGTTGACTCCAACTGACTTATTATTGTCACCAGTAAAACTCGTACGTTGCAGTTTTTGTTGCATGTTAATGTCAAACAAAATGTTTCTCACCTATAAACTCTGGGAACGTTTGCTTCAAAAATAATACTTTCACTACTGTCAATATTAATGTAATACTGTAAAAAGAGACGGAACATTTTTTATTTAGAATTCAGTAGCAGCCCTTCTTTTCAGTTAGAGATAAAAGATGTTGTCTTTAAGCTGGCAGGTTAAGGTAATCAATAAAAACACCGACCTACTTGTACCATTAAAAGTTACTAGAAATTCATTTTTAAAGACCTCCAAGAGGGGCTGGTACTGAGATTATCGAGACGTCTTTAGCAGAGAAGATGAGTACTTTTAAAGATTTTCAACCCTCCCTCATGAGAGAGTTTGTGCATAGCATGGCTGCAGGCAGTGGATATAATGAGGGCTTCAACGACTCAACTTAACATCTCTTTCCTTTTTGATATTCATGATTCCTTCTTCAGATAAAGCCCTAGGCTATCCACCTGCCAAAAAAGACTGAATCGATAATGAACATGAACTTTGAAGTTAGTAAGTGTACCATGCTGACATTGGGCAAACATTTGAATATCCACCAGGAGCAATACTGCAAATAAGTGATTTCCCCCCTGCAGAAGTGAAGCAATCCTGTTGATGCACAAAAGCATAAGAACATAATCACCTCACTGTAACTGGATATGCATGGTGTTCACCTCCCCTGGTCTCTTGTTGTTTTCAGAGGCCACAGTGGCTGCATGTGTTCAGCATTGAGCCCCTCCCTCCCCAGGTGGATAATAGGCACCAGAGCAGGGAACAGGTGCAGACTGTGGACTTGTTTGCAGCTCTTAAATGTAGGGCTGGGTACCGAATTCAATACTTTTTAGGCACCGACCGAATTGCCAATAAAATATTGAGTATCGAAAAATGCCTCGTCATTCAATACCCAATTTCAATCCCTAAGGAGTAAATCTCATCATGCAGCATGCTTCTACCAAGATCTAATAATGCTGCTGATTGGCTGTCTAACGTAAGAAGTCGTAGAGACGCAGGAAAAACTCAACGTTATACAGAGACGGGGCTCATGTAGTAGGAGAGAAAAAAATAAGAAGATTTGTGCTGTAATGTGTAATGTTGTAATTTCTTTTTGTTTTATGAAATTGGTATCGAAAAAAGTATAGTATAGGAACTGATAACGAAGGCACAGTATTGGTATCGGTGCCGGTATTGAATATTTTTGAACAATACCCAGCCCTACTTAAATGGTCCTTACTGTATGTGTGTTGACAACACAGGCACAGAACTGTGTAGAGAACAGGTGACCATTTGAATGATTATTCACTGTAGACACTGGCTTTTTATCAGTGTTTTCCTGAGGCCTACCTGTTATGGGAAGTTATTATGTCAAATGTGGAGATGAGTTGATCAAATGGCCGAGATCAGGATACTGCAGTACTGTATGCCTGACCTGTAAAAGTTGTAAAAGGATGACAGCCTTGATCCCATACTAGGTTGTCATTATGTAAAGTCTTTCCACTTCGCATTCAAGAGATTTGTAAATGTTTAAACAGCACTCTCTGTACCGCCGCTTAAAGTTGCTTACTCTCTGAGCATCTAGAGAAAACAGATAAGTGAAATGCACTTCAGTGGCACATTCATACACACCAGTGTTTCCTCACTGGAAGTTGTTAAGTGTGTTGCGTAACAGTTGGTAGTCTGTAGCCAGCATCAGTTCCCACAGTGGGCTGTGTGTTTGTCTACTTGTTGCATCAGTGTGCTATTCAAGAGTCCATGAGCATGAGCCTAGCTGGAATTAACCTTTAGTTGCTTTGTGCTAACTTTAGGGCCTGATATCTATCAATTATTCATCGTGTTCTGCTCTGCCTGTGCAAATCTAAATGTGTCTCACCATGGAAACAGCCTTCTGTCTCAGCCAGAGGGTGTTTCAGCGCCTGCGGACTCCGTCCTTGTTTCTCAGTCCAGGCAGTCCTGCTCCACATTGTGATACATGCCATGAAACATAGGACAGCTTCACAGTTGGAAGTAGATTTTATTTTAACTTAAGTCAACTAGTATTTGGTTCAGTTTAGAGATGGCCGATATGGAGAAAATCAAATATCCCAATATTTTTGACCAAATACCTCAATATCGATATTGTCGCTATATTGTAGGGTTGACTATTGTTGCTTTCACAAAATATGCACATAATGAGATTTTTGATAAATAATCTTCAGTTATGTTGATATAATAACTGTGTGGGTAAAGGCAAATAATAGAACAGCTACAACAGTCTGGTGTGTTTGGAAAATGACATCACTCTACTGTAATGCAGCCTTTAAAACCAGGAAAAGACACTTATGTCATATCAGGATATTACGATATCCAAAATTTAAGACGATATCTATTCTCATACATCTATATCGATATAATATTGATATATTGCCCAGCCCTAGTTCAGTTTGTTATATAGAAGTAATAATCGCTGAATTTCCACATCGCTGATAATGGATTTGCTCTTGTTGTTTTTTTGTTTAACTTCAGTATTCTTGGATGCTTAAAGCAGAGTCTAAGTTGTAGCTTTAGATTCACTATTATTTGTAAGTGCATAAGATCTAGAGGGAGTTTTTTGCTAATCTACCTTTTTGTTTCTACATCTATTTTAGTTTAATTGTAATATAATAACCATCGTCACAATATAATCTGCAAAATCCTGTTGATATAGCTCAAACAATTCAGTTGGGAGGTACATTAGAACATTTGTCACAAAGCTAGTCTAGCTTTGATCAGCTAGTTGTCTCAAAGTTGCAGACTGATCTCACTAAGTGGCGTATGTATGACACGCCAATTCGTATGCCGTTTTTGCATGTTATCAAGACGCAATAATCGTTGTTTTAGCGTGTTTATCAACGCCATTTTACATGTGAATTATTGCTATAGTGAGTAGTACGAAAGGACGGAGGTTGGTTGGGGTGGTGGATGGGTAAAACACAGGACTTTCACCCAGGAGAGCCGGAAAGCGTCCCGCGTGTGGCGTTTATCAACCGTTTTTTTTAATAAAGCCTTCCCCAATGTTCTTTTCCTAAACACAACCTTATACACCATACATACAACACCACGTGGTGTGTATGTTTACATCCGCTGTATACAGCGTAGACATACACGTGGATAGCTCAAAATGCGTACAGATAACATGGCACTTGGCTTTAGGAAAGTGGCGTGTATGTTTACGCAAAGTCATGATGCCATGTTACAAAGTTGAGTTTGTGTTGTTTATTGTTGACATATTAAAATATTGCAATATGGTTCATTAGATTGAGAAAGTTGTATCAGCTCCATTTGTATCTGTCAATAGATGCAATGGCCAACTATTTTTGGTAAAGAGAAATGAATAAAAACCCAGTTACACGCATGTATTTCCTACTGAATGATGACAGGGAGTGCTGGTATCATGGTGATGGATTGCATTTTTTTTTTTTTTGCCAGATTCAGGTCATTGATTGACAAGCAAGTAGGCCTAACTGTGTGTTATGTGTGTGTACATGTGTGTTAACTGCATGGCTGATTACAGTTGTGTCAGTGCAGTTTTGACGAACACTAGAGGGTGCACTATTACTGCAACATCCTTCGCTGACTCCTGTCATTTACAGTTTTTACTACATTACACAGTAGCATGTGTCTCAGGTGCTTAGAAAGCTTTGAATTTTCAGGTTTCTCATTGTGTAAGATGTTTATTGTTATTAATTCTAACAAAAACTAAACATTAATATATGCAGAAGAATAAACAGTAAGTGGCACAAGATGCAGTACACAATGGAGCCCTGAGAGCGGGGTCAACAATTTCAAATCTAAATCTTAGACATTTACACCAAACACAAAGTTAATCACTTTAAATGTGCACATTTAGACGCTTGATAAACTGAGCAGGCTCATTTGTAACTGGATTAGAGTGAGCGTACGCAGGTGTGTCTGATTTGTTTGTGTTTTAGTGGATAATATACATGTCGTGTGTGTGTAATAATAAGGATTCCTACTGTTGGTCTACTGGCTTTGGATCATGTCCTTCAACCCCAAACACAAAGCATGTCTGTAGATGTTGTGAAGACATGGCTTATTTACTATAACAACAGCATTATGATTCTTGTCCCGAGGACGTTTTGAAGTAGGTCAGGACCAGGCTCATAGCTTGTTGTAATTCAGACTCCATTACTCTGCAGGAGTGGTAGAAAACATGATGAATGTACCTTGTTGTTTTTGACGATTTTCTCAAGTGTGCTGCTGCAGAAGCATTCCATTGAAAGTGTTTTCTTTAGGCTACCTTTTTCTTTGACAGGTGGATGAAAAGTGAAATTACAGCTGGACTCATTAGACTGAAGGAAAACGTGTTGCCAGGGGCTCCCTGTTGTGCAGCTATTCTCTTTGACGTAGCTCAGCTCTGTATGTTCACAGTCAACCAGGAGGTTAATCATATTTAGCCGTGATGTTTGACATTTTAATTGTGGCCACATTGTGTTGCAACACAAATTCTTGAAAAAAAAAAAACATCAGTGATGTAAAAGAAAGAGTGTATAGGGTGGTTGTTCCATGTTCTAACTGGTTTCTTCCTAAAACAGAAAACGCCTTCACTTCACGTGCATACACAGAGTGTTTGTATTGCTGATGTAGGTCAGACTTGGAAAAACTGGTTCATGTGGAAGGTGTGTCCAGTTAGTGTTCACTTCAGTGGTTGAAATGGAATATAAGCTGCAAGCTGTGTGAATGTTTTTTTTTGGGGTGGATTTACGTCTCACTTATTATTCCTTGATGGTTTTACACCTTTCACTCATTTCCTCAACGACACCAGCCATAAACAGCAGGACGTAATGCAGTGAGAAGACAACATGGGCCTTAGCACAGAGGACTGGACATAGAAGAAAGTGCTGGGAAAGTGCAGATGCTGTGTACTGAACTGATGGAACCACTGAGGACATTCGGCAGTGCACGTAGGGGATGTATTTCTCCGTCAAAGATCTCTGAATGTGAAGCGCTAAATATTCTTAAATTTGCTGGTACTGAGTACACCATTATTTAAGAAATTAGTTTGCGCCTCATTAACGCTGCCAGAGACAAGACCTGTGTTTAGACTTTGATGTGTGGACTCCAAGACAAACACAGGATATTTATACATGAATGCCTCGTGGGCATAAAGTAGGCGGGGATGTTGTAGCTGTCAGAACAGCCTCTTTTCCCTTCTCCCTCCCTTTTTAGTTGTGACTTTGCCCCTCTCTTCTCTCCCTCTTGCCTTTTTGCTGAAAAGAGGAGGGCCTGTCTAAGTAATCCAATACCTGCCCAATTCATGAATGTTACTGTAACTTGCTGAGCTGCCCTGACAAGTGCAGGGGTTAAGACACATTAGTAGACCGAAGCTGACATCTCTAGCTGCATCTCTGCACAGCAGAAATCTGCTGCCTGACCAGGAGACGTTTGTAAGGAAGGAAGAGGAAGAGAGAAAAAATAGACATTACACTTACAAAAGAGGGGAAAACCTGGCACAGCTTCCAATGACTTCTTTGGAAGAATGATAGAAGTTGCTGTGGGCTCCCTGCCATCCAACATGTCTTTAAAGGAGAGTGCTGTGAGAGACATGGCTGAGAGTGAGACGGATTGCTCTGAGGGACTGGATGAGGTTGTCATGGGGCGCATTGCCAACTTACCTCTGGATCCATTCCCACCCAGGGACTTCAGAGGGAAGTTTAAAAAGATGCGCCATAAGAAGAGGCCCACCATTCTTGAAAGTAGGTACTGCTTTGACTCTGTGAAGCTGTGGTAATTGCCGCAAGAATTCAGTTTTTCATCTGGGAGAAATGTGTTTTTTGAAAAAAGTGGTGCAGAGGCAATGCAAGCATTTCAGCTACTACTACCATCACTTTGTGAAATACCTCACCTCCCCATTGTATTTGTCACACTCACCTAGGAATCTGATGGCTTGTTAATAATGGAGTCAGACAGTGCGAGAGTACAGCATACTATTTTTTATATTATGTAGTGAGCTCATTGTGACAAATTAGCTTTTTTATCTTGTCTTTAGAAAAATGAGCAACAAGCAAACAGTAATGACTTGAAATAAATAGGAATATTAAAGACCAGGATATGTGACCGAAAAAGAGAAGAAGATGAAGAAACTAGGGGCGCCAGGGCCAGAGAGTTGGAGTAAGAGGGAGTCAAGTGTTTGAGCTTGATAACCACAAAGATGGCTGAGCTGGACAGACATACCTCACATTCCTAACCTTCATCAGAGCCTGATAATGTTTTTAATAAGTGCTTAATGTCTCAGAGGCGTCGCCCACCCAACGCCTAGTTAAGGAAAAATGTTTTCAATCTTTTTTGTAATCAGCATTGAGATGATTTATTCATCGGTTACACATGAACGTGGCTGCTGCTGAAGCTGCCAATAAACAGACCTGTAAACCCGGTAATTTATGGAAGTATTACTGAAGTCGTTTTCTGCTTAAGAAGTGACACTGATCCTATCCAGCGTGCCGGCACACTGGCAGTGCTTTTGGAAGCAGTTATGCGGACAAGTTTAGAGATATCCAGATAAGGTGTTCTGCCATAAACATTGTATTTAAGCTTCTTCAGAGTGACATAGCTCTGACGTTTTAATGATATCCACTCCAGTACTGGCTATTACGTTGTGGTGTGATACAAATGATCAAGTTGTCTTCTTTTGCATATTCATTACATATTCTCTTCTGATCTGCTTGGACAGTTTAGGTATACAGTCCGCTTTATGGCTTTCTAGTACGGTCACCTCAAATCTCTCTGAGAAACGGGTCTATTAAACAAGTTATTACTGCTTCTAAAATAATAGGAGGTTTTGGAAGATGTCTCAATCAGTCCGCCTCTACTGTACCTTTTTCCTGTTTAGCAGCCTTGTTGAAAAATTGCTACAATTATTCAACGAGGGAATTACATAACCATTTGCCCTACAGAGGGGCTCTTACTGGACAAGTCAGGCCGACCAGATTATAACTGATGGATAAGTCAAGGAAGTGGACTGTGTTTCTCCAGTGTTTGGGCTGATCTCTGTTTGCTGTGACCATAATAGGCCATATGGGCCAATTGCCCATAATTAGTCAAATTTGCTCTGATTAAACTATCATATTCCTTATCGCTGTTTATGTTGAATGTTGTACTGATCTAAACCATATTTTGTCGGCAAACGGGATAACATACACAGTACATGTAATAGGCGAGGTTTTTTCTTTTCTGAACATGCCCAGATCATATCTAAGAACAGAGTCGCTTTGCAGAGTCCTCAACTTTATCAAAACATTATCAGATTACTGGTAATTTGTATTGATTGTAGAGTTTGTGCTCTAACCCTCAGAATGATAACGTACAATCTAGTTTAAATGCTGATATGGGCTCATTGTGTTATGGTTGGGAGATGTTTGCTGATAGGGCAAAGATACTGGCAACATCTGAAGATTTACTTTAGGCAGAAATAGAAGAAGCTATAATGTTCATCAGGCTTTACCTGTGTAGCTCTTCACTTGCTTCATTTTCTTAAGGCTCAGGCTGTTACAAGACACCACAGATGAACTTAGCAAAACATAAACATATGGATTTGAATGAATAGTAGGAATATAAGATTTTGCGCAACTATATCATCACCTTGTGAACTGTGTTAATCAGCAACACGTTACGTACATCTGTTACAAGTAAAAGTCCTGCATTGAAAAATGTTACTTGAGTAAAAAATATGCAAATATTGTCAGGAAAATGTATTTAAAGTATTAAAAGTAAAAGTACTCCATGCAGAAAAATCCTCCCATTTTAGAAACTGGAAACAATCCAAACAGTTCTGTCAATCAACTAAGACTTTAATGGTCTGATCATTTCAGCTGGACTTTATAAACTAAGTGTGTGCAGAAATCTTAACGTGTAAAGTATCTAGTAACTAAAGCTGTCAGATGAATGTAGTGGAGTAAAAAGTACTCCACTACACGAGTAGAAGTAGAAAGTGGCATGAAAAGAAAAGACTCAAGTAAAGTACCTCAAATATGTACATAAGTACAGTACTTAAAGGACAATTCTGGTGCAAAATGAACCTAGGGGTTAGTAACAGATGTGTATCCACTCTGTCTCTCCGGGACATGTTTTCATGCTAATCGAATGAGTTTTTAGCTTGAAAGAAGCTAGCGCGGACCGCTGATTAGCTTACAACGCTAGTATTCGGGGCACAGGGAAAGTAAAAACAAATCGCTATTTTATACCAATAAAAAGGCTCAAAATATCACCACACTTCAACGGTAGCATAATGAGGGTCCCTAAATGTTAACCGAAGCATTGAGAACTGTGTAAGTGTACAGACAGTTTATGAAAAGATAGATTATAAAGATTCATGTTTACATGCCGCCGCCGTCTTGAAAATCAGTCATGACTTACAGCTGGCGATGCAAACTAAAATCAAAAGCAATTTGCTCAATATATCTGAAATAATCGCACTCTGCATAACTTGTCTAGTGTACTTACTCAGTGGATAACTGTCCATCTGGTCCCTCCGGCCTGGGTCGCCGTCTCCAATTTATTTTTGGGACATGGAAAAAAAGTAGAGCCCTGTTTATCAGAGAGGGGAAATCTTTAGACTGTACAAAACACTGCATCTCTTGGGTGTCGCGACGCAACAGGTCCCACTCCGTGCAACACAAACACTCCTGTTCAGTGGCCATAGCTTCACAATGTCCACAGGTACACCACCAGTTTCCCCAAGTACGAGGCTCTGTTGCGGCATTGACTACCTGCAGCTCTCTCTCTCTCTCTCGTAGCCCTTTCATGGAGCTCCTGCAGCTCTTTGTTCAATAAACTGTCTGTAGACTTACAATGTTCTCAATGCTTCGGTTAACATTTAGGGACCCTCATTATGCTACCGGTGAGCCTTTTTAGTGGTATAAATAGTGATTTGTTTTTACTTTCCTGTGCCCCGAATACTAGCGTTGTAAGGTAATCAGCGGTCCGCGCTAGCTTCTTTCAAGCTAAAAACTCATTCGATTAGCATGAAAACATGTCCCGGAGAGCAATCAAGTGGGTACACATCTGTTAATAACCCCTAGGTTCGTTGTGCTCCGGAATTGTCCTTTAAGCAAATGTACTTAGTTACATTCCACCACTGGAGAGCTGCTCTCAATCCAAGTTAATGTAGTTTCAGTAGCATTAGCAACCTCAAAGCTTAGCCACATTGCTTTTTCAGTGTCCATACTGTCCAAAGGTTTTTATTCTTGAATTTATTAATTAATAAACTATTCAACTTCTGACATTACATGTCAAAAAGAACAAATATAGGTAAAAGTGACACAAATGTACAGTATTTACCCATTAGTGCAGATTTCATAGATGCAACTTCTTTATTAAAAGGAAGCTCTCTGACTCCATTACCTGGAGCTTTAATCAATTATGGCATGACAAAATGAATGAGTGTGTCAGGAATAGGGCTGCACGATATTAGGAAAATATGTAATTGCGACTGAGATTGCGATATGATTCACGATATTGGAGGGAATGATCATTTTTGTATTATTATACTTATTCTCATTGAAAAATATAAAAAAAAAATAATATGATTGAAGTGTGATTTATTTAAAAAAAAAAAAAATTTTGTGAGGATCTGTACTAAACAAAGATTTTGTCTTTAGTCTGTAAGATAGGATTTGTAGGCCGGGACGTCTCTGCAGCACCACAATACTTTATTTTAGAATGGTTTGACACATATTTTGCCTTTAACAAATATTGCGCCCCCCTGAGATTTAGATATTGCACTAGTTCATATTGCGATTTCGATAAAATTGAGATTAATTGTGCAGCCCTAGTCAGGAAGCGTAAGAAGTTGCAAACGCAACCCTCATACATTATGGCACAAGTCACAACAGCACTTTTGTATAAGCTGGTGTCAAAATAAAAACAAAGTCACTGCTGTGGGAAAGGAGGGTGGGAGTACGTACACAGGCATGCTGTAAGGAGCAGCCAGGCAGCACTGTCTCGGGTATATTCCGAACACCTTAGGCCCTGACGTGTGTTTACCAAACACTGCAGCCAGTGATGGCTTCTCCATCACAGAGTGTATTATGCAATGAAGGTCAAGTGGCTGTTGCTTGATGGACAGACAGAGTTCTGATAGGATTATACTAAGAGCGCTCAGGGGCAGTAGAGGAAGGGGGATTGGAGGATGTGCTTTATACTCCATATGGTTGATGACATGCATCTGATTTTACATAGCAAAATGTTGGATGTTGGATTTAATTGTTACATGTCCAAGAAAAGCAACAAGGGTGTTTATTACCATTTACATTAATTCAGGTGGTAGTAAGATTCATTTCACAGCATCTATGAAATGAGAAAATTCTACTGGTTTGGCTGAAAATACAAATGCAGAAGTGTTTAAATGCAACTGTAGCCTGTTTGTATCCCATTTCAGCATGTCTGCAATACATATTTTCTTATCTACTGATTTTTTTTTCCGTCATGCAAACAACAGTAATGAGGGGAAAGCTGCTGCATGATTTAAGAGATAATACATGATAATGATAGTGCTGAAACTATTACCCAAGTAATTAATTAATCATAGTATTGAACTGGTAGGTTAAAAACAGTCGCTTCAAGGAAATTAATTACTTTGTTAATTGTCATTTATTTGTGTTTTTTGTTATTTACTTTTCTTTTAGCATTTTAAAATGTATACTTTTGGACTGTTTTTCAGCTGTAATAAGCAAGTTGAATATGTCACTTTGGACTCTGGGAAACTTTTTCTCTATTTTGAAGATATACTGATTACTCAAGTAATAAATAAATACAGATAATTTGCCCCCTAATGATTATAATAATAAGAAAAATGTGAAAAATAAAGGAATGCACAATATTTGACATTTTATTTGACAAAGTCGGTGCACATAAAAGGGTTAAAAGCCAGCAGTCAGCCCTAGTCCCATGCAGATCCCTTGTGTGCAGTAAATCCCCTCTGCTTGCTGATCACTTTAGTGTTTTCTGCTGTCCACTGCTCTCCCAGATGTTCCCTGTTATGTGTCGCACTTGCCGCGTTCCCCCGTCTCCTCCGTCAGTGGCGGCCTGTCAGATGCTCCCAGTCACGCAGAAAGACACACAAACCCAGCACTGTCATCGTTATCCAGCTCTGCACGCAGACAAACAGTAGTTATTATTAACTGCACTCCGCTAAGAGGATTGCTTCCTGCACTCTCAGCCTCCGCGCAGTTATTTAAAAGCAGCTTGCATTGCCGCCCACTGCCTGCCATAGCTTCAGAGAGAGAGAGAGAGAGAGAGAGAGAGAGAGAGAGAGAGAGAGAGATGTTGAGAGAGTGTGAAGGGAAGGAGAGAGAGGGCTGATAGCTAAGGGTAGGACACAAGAGGAGGGGTGAAGCAGTGCTTGTGTGTTTACTCAGGGTCTCGTCAGCACAACATTGTCTGCGTCACAGAGAGGTGACAGCAGGCGCTACCTGCTGGTCCCAGCTCAACTGCTGCTGCTGCCGCTACTGGAGGGAAACTCAACGGAAAGCGGCAGCCATGGCCAGCCAGCAGGACTCTGGCTTCTTTGAAATCAGCATCAAATCCTTGCTGAAATCGTGGAGCGGCAGTGAGTAGCAGTTTGTCTCCTGTTGTTGTGGTTTTTGTCCTCAGCCAGCTGACAGAGCTGACTGACTGACTGGCTGAGGCTGCAGCTCTAGGGGGAACCTGACTTTATGGCCTCTTTTTCCTGTTGTGGTCTGTGACGGGGATGTGCTGTTGCTTGTTCAGTATCAAGTATCTAGCAAGAGTTATTGGCTGAGAAGAAGTTGCACATTATACACACAGGACCGTGGTACAGTTACCATTACCCAGATTAACCTGTGTCCTTACAGTAAGTTCTGCTGATGGTGATTCAGCATCTCATTCCTGCTGCTTTTCTTTCAATTCTAGCCTTATTCTACTTTAGCCTGCGAGTGTCTGACAGAGTTTAAATAGCTCTTATTAAGTGCGAGAGCACAGTAATAGGATTAGTGGAGGTTCAGCTTGGTTGCATATTCTGTCTAGAGCTCACAGCTCCACTGGCTCCCATCGTGGCCCATGAGGATGGGATAGGAGGCCTCTCTGCATCTGATCATGGCATAATTCTGATTTATGTAAGATATGAGAGGTGGATTGTGAACTCTCCTTTTGGAAGAAAAACAAACAGCCAAAACTAGGAAGTGGCACCTTGAACCAATGAAACATTTGCAGTATATATTCCCAAATACAATTTAGCAACTAAAGCTATATCTGACAAATAACAATGATTAAAATCTAAAGTGAATTATGCTAGCAAGTCAGCTGTACCTCTCAGGCAGTGTGGTAGCTCGTACATATCTATTGAATCTGAATGAAAAGAGATACCATAGAACATGCTGTCCTTGTCCACACACTCACTATTGAGCCATCTCCTGATGATGTTGCATAATTCTCAGAGTGGGTCACTGTGCTGATAAAGGCATAGGCACTCAATGCACAGTATCAGCAGGGACCCACGGCTATGCATTTAACATTTTCATTAAATACATGTATGTGATCTCCTAGTCTCATCTCTCTGCTCCCATTTGCACGAGCTGTTACGTAATGAATCACAAGCTGGCAAGAGCGACAGCGTCGTTAATAGAAACTGATCTGAAAACACTAGGATTCCAGTCATATTAGATACTGTTTGCCCCGTGACCACAAGGTAAACAAAGTCAAGGTCCTTTTAGACAGCGGTCTCTCATCAGTCAGTGTGTCCAGCTCTAATAAAACAGTGACAACTAGCAGCACACACAGAACTGGCATTGTGCAGCAGCGTCAGGTCTGGTGTTCAAATTGCCTGAAGGCCGGTCCACCATCAACCAATCAGAGCAGGAGATGAGCTGCAGTAAGCCGAGTGCTCCTCTGATGAGTAGTCAAACATGTTGTTGTTCAGTTCACTTGTTTCTGTTATGAAATGCTATTGTGCTCATTAGAGCTGCACGCTATGAGGAAAATATATATGCTGTTGAATATTGCAATCACGATTTTACTTGCAATAAATAAACAGATATCCATATGTACTTAAATGTACTGCCTTTCTGCTGCTTTCAGTATTCTGCTAAAATACAGCAAATTACTGTGCACTTTAAAGTGTAGATTTCGATTGATACTCTCTTTCAAATAACTCAAATCTCAAAGTGTCTTTCGTGATATGTTGCAGCCTTTTTACAATGTGTTTACTGCGCAAGTTGATATCGTGATAAGGATAAGAAAAACAATATATTGTGCAGCCCCTGTGCCCATTTTCTGTTTAGTTAAGTCGTTTTTCTGTCACATTTGCGGAGTTTTTAAATTCTTCTTCCGTTTTAGCCTGGTGCAACTGTGTGCAGTGCAATACGTATGCTCTATTTTTGAGGAGCTAAAAATAGTTTTTCAACAGTGAATGAAATTGCAGAAGTTATACATAGACGAATCCCTTCCGTTTAGCTGGACGAGACAGATGCAGGCGTTTCTACGGGGACTTATATAAATGAAACTCACAGCAGGCAGTGGTTTCGAGCATGATGTCAGCGTGCTAAAAAAGGGTTGATGGTCAGTTGTTTGAGACTGACATTTTAATCTGCTTTTCAAAGAGCTCTGTAATCACTCTCTCGCTATCTCCACTCTCCTATTTTTTGGGACACTCACACTCTGACCTTGTGATAATGTATTAGAATCGGGACGTTGCTGCTCCATTGGCTCCAGCTGTTGCTTCCTCTTTTGATAAATTTAAGCAAAAATAGTTCAGCTTCAACTCTAGACAGCATTCCAGGATCTAAACTGAGTCAGAGAGTAAACTCTAGTGACTTTTTCTGTTTCATTTTAATATGGAAATATAGTCAGTGTGGCACATCTGGCTGATACAGTAACAGGGACTCTGGTTGTTTCATTTGGCCAAAAACTTTATGATCTAAACCAGACAACAACATTTTCATGCTCATTACATTACATGACGCAAACATTTGAATTAACTCCTGAACAGTGTCCCTTTATACCCAGCCTAGTAGTATAACATATAAATACTGTACAGTGGTGAAGGAGAGGGTAAAATAGTACTCTCACAGAAATGCAGAGTCAATGTTTCTCACAGCAGCTGGAGCTGCGCTCCCAAAGGTCTATGTTGACATTGGAATTTCTAGTCCAGTTAAGGAGGTCAGTGGTATCTAAATATCCACCCACTCTGTTCACAAACGACTGCTAAAGTGGTTGTTTACTCAGCAGGACAGTCTCTGTGGATGCATTTAGTCAACTGCATTCTTTGTACATGTGTGTATGGGCGTGTGCAAGAGAGACACTTGTAGCCTGTTTGCATTGTCCTCTCGGGAGCACCACCATGCCCAGGGTGTTTCCAGCTTGGCGATGATGTAAGGCACACTGTGCCCGAGCTCCTTGTTTGCAGAGTCACATGTCGCGTCTGAGTCTTCGTGCAGCGCCCAGAGCAACAGAAAGGGCTTGATATGCACACTGGTTGCTTTCTTCACCTCCCATTTCCAGTTGAATTAATCGACATGGGAGAATTTAGATAAAATGATATGTCGATTTAAGTTTATCGAACCCGCTGTGCCCTTTAAAACGTTCGTTAAATCAGACGGGTTTGCATCCAGTCTAGGGCTGCACAACATATCTTTTTTTTTTTATCGTCATCGTGATATCAACCTAGCAATAAACACATCGCCAAAGGCTGCAGCATATCGCGAAAGACACACAGAAATGTTTGGAGTTAGTTGAAAGAGAGTATCAGTAGAAAACTACACTTTAAAATGTAACTGTCATTCTTTTTTATTAGTGTATGTTCAATTCAATGTTCAATAAAATAATGTTGGAAATGATTTTTTTCTTTTTTTTTTTATTCAACAAGGAATTTGCTGTATTTTAGCAGAATACTGAAAGCAGCAGAAAGGCAGAACTGAGTAGACTTTAATATCAGTTCATTTATCATAAGTCATATTGTTATCGCGATATTCAACAACGTTATCGCATATTTTCCTCGTTTCGTGCGGCCCTAATCCAGACTCTCTGTTGCTGGGAAGTTACTTAAAAATCTGATATTTTACTGATTTGCTGAGTAAAGTGCTTGAAGCAGTGGCTGGTCAACAATGGTGTTTACACTCTGGTGGTCTGGCCCTCGTGCTTTAGGATGGTGTCAGTAGTATAGTGTGTGCCCTGGGATAAATATAGTCACACAACTATGCCACCATAGCATGTTGGACCTCATCACTGCACTGTGCCTCAGCTAAAAATTCCTGCCTGACCTTCACTCTTGGAAGGCACCGGCTGGTCACAAGGCTAGAAGAAGCCATAGCAGAAGCAGCTCAGAAAGAGAGAGAGAGAGAGAGAGAGAGAGAGTGATTGCGTGGTCTCCCGTACCAAACACTACTCCCACTTTTTAAAACACACCCGCTGTTGGCTCTGTGCACCATGGAAACTATGCCCAGCAGGATAGTGCCAGCTGACACGCAACAAGACATGGACGTTGGTGGATTTTACTAGCAAGCGTTTGCCTTGATTCAGGACAACCCTGGATACCATATCCTCCTCCTTCCCCACAATGGACGGGACGGCTGTGTGCTGGAGTAAGGCCAGCGTCATCAGCTTCATCAAGGGCCTGGGTAGGTGCTGAGTTGCCACAAGTGAGGGAAGCATGTTCTGAAAGCCAGAGATCATCGCACATGCTGCGCATTCCTGGACAGATATCCGAGCGCTTCATGTCCTGGAGAAGAAGACTTGTTTACTGGTTCTACGGCGTTTCTCCAGCTTCTCTTGCGCAGCTTTGTCAGAGCTGCTTACTCACACTGTACGGCCTCTAAAAAATGCTGATTGGCACTTTGCTTAACTCCTGTCTCTGCTGATGTGTATCTCAGTTCCTCGTCTTTTTTTTTTGTGTGTGCATTTGTTAAGTTTCCTTCGACTACCTGTGAAGAGGTAATAGTTTTGAGTAAAGCGCTTCAGATAATTCATTAGAGCCTTTTTTTATGCTCTCAACCTTTGATCTGCAAGAAGATTACTGTTCCTGCTTTTGAGTACTCTTTTGGCAGACTTCAGAAGCCACTAAATTACATAGCCAGTTGTCTGATTTCTCTGTTTAATTCATACTGTAGGTTTTTGTCTTGTCACAACATGACTACATGAACATAAATTACTTCAATTTCAATATTCATTGGGTCTGAATGCTTAAACATGATGTACAGGCCTACAGCATACTTGCTGCTTCTACACTGATAAACAATTTTGATGATATATTTTTTAAATAAATACCCTCCTTTAAAAATAAATACTTGTATCTTACATTCATTTAATTCGACACTACACTCTCAGAGAAATCTCTCAATATGACAGCTACACTTTGCATTAATATGCAGCAACTGAGGTCTTTTCATATACTGTATTTTGTCTTAGTAAGCTAACCCGACCAGTTTTTTAACAGGGACTTTAAACTATTTTGATCCATTAACGAGCAAAGAAAACAAAACTTATGCTCACCACAAAGCCTGGTGTTTGATATGTGACTTTGACAGATGTAATGTGCTCCTGACACCATGCAGGCTGTACTTTGCTGATGCGATTTCTGTCCAGTCACATTTATTTATTACATGCACACACACACACACACACACACACACACGCACACACACACACACACACACACTTTTAAACACTCAGAATGCATTAGCTGAAGGAAATGCAGTTCTCATTGTGAGGCAGTTAGTCTCTTCTGTGCTGTACACATCAGATTAATGGCTATTTGTGAGGTGGACGTGCAGTTAGGGGTTGTAGTGTTTCAGGCTAAATGTGGTTCTTTACTATATTTAGCACTTTTGTGTCTGGAAGCAGCAGAGTGTGACACTGAGGTAAACTTTAACTTGTGTGTTAGCTTGGCCTAGGCAAAGCCATCTGGAATTAAACGTGGGCCACATCATAACACCGGCTGTAGGATGGTCACATGCACAAGATTTTTGCTCCCCTCAAAGGGCAATAACATCTTTGGTACGAAATGAAAACACCAGCTGCTAGCCGTGGTCTTTTAATTTCCATATGCGCTCCGTTCACTGTAGCAGTAGGAAAGAGAGCAGACTCGGGGCAAGCCGGTGCCCTTTGGACAGTCTCCCTCAGGAATGTTCAACATGTTGAACTTTATGTCCATGTTTGGAAGCTTCTCAGTAATACTCTATTTGGTGATCTCTCTTTGTAAACACATCCGTGGCTGGTCCTGTCACACTTATTTGTGCTTGAATTGGCAATGTTTTACTTCACAAAATTGTTGACCATCTTGTGCTTTTTGTGTCGTTTCCGCAGCCTCGCCCGTGGGGAACGGATACAGTAAACCCCCCATCCCTCCAGTCTGCTGTCCTCAGGGAGAGAAGGGTCCCCCGGCCATGATGCCCATCAGCATTGACCCGGAGAGCAAGCCGGGCGAGTACGTCCTCAAGAGCCTGTTCGCCAACTTCACCACCATGTCAGAGCGCAAGATCCGCATCATCATGGCTGAGCCACTGGTGAGTCGGCAGAGAGTGACAGACTGATGAGTTACTGCTCTTTGTGTCCTGTGGGGATTGTTGCTCTTTTTAAAAAACTTTGAGATTGTCTCATGTGTTTTGCTTCAGAAGTTGAGACACAATTTTTTAACTGCTTGTAACTGCTCGTCAAAAGTTGCAAGACTATGAGTTGTGTGCAGTTTAATCAAATCTTGAGCAAAGTTGTTACAGATAGTTACATTTCAATGATTTTAGAGGCTGCTAAAACTGTATTCAATTAGACTGTGAGAAAGATTAGAGAAAAATAAGCATTTTATTTTGTAGGAGAATTTTTCTCACAGTTTGCTGGCCTGTTAAGGTATGACCCCTTGTGGGTCCCCCGAACCCCAGGTTGTAAACCACTATAACAAGGTCAGACAGGAAGCCTGATAGACAGGCCGACAGTAGCTCTTTTGACCGTAATGAATTACCCACAGTCGTAAAAGAGGTATTTAGCTCCTTTACTTAAGTAAAAGTACCAATACAACACTGCATTGTTACTTTACAGTATGGCTGCAACTACTGCAAATAATTACTTTCATTTGCAGTTAATCTGCTGATTAGTTTTTTGATTAATCAATCAATCAATCAATTGTTTATTTAGTATATAAGGCCAAAGTATATATAAGCTCAAAAAAGGCCAAAGGTGACATTTTCAAATGTATTTTTCTGTTCAAACAAATGTCCAAAACCCTAAAATATTCAGTTTAGAATGATAATGACAACGAAAAGCAGCAGACCTTCTCATGTAAGAGGCTAGAATCAGAGAATGTTTGGCTTTCTTTCACAGTCTATTCATCACATTTGAATAGACCGAGACCATTCTGAGCCAAATGCCTGTTATTTTGATTAGAAAAGTTCTTCAGGTTTAAATATTAATCAGCAAATCATTTAATAATTTGGAACTGACTTGTAATCTTGTATTTGTTCTAGCTACTGTGTTATTGAGATACCGACTGATGAATATTTCTGGAAAATTAGATGAAGGTAAAAGGTGCTAATACAATGTTTAAGAGCCTTTTTGTCCAGTGGAGGTTGAAGCCGATCGGTAGGGCCACAACAGCAGCTGTCATAAATGATTCTGTTTACAGACAGTCAGGCAGACAGGGAAGAGCCACTGCACCACTCACCACCTGCTCCCAGAACCACATTAGTATCTCACAAGTGCTGCTGAAAGTCAACTGAAAATGACCAACTGATCCTTAATACTAAGAAAAGCCTCAGACAGCAGTAATCACCATACTGCAGCTTTGTGTCCTATGGCACGTTAGCATTGTTTACCACAAATAGCTACCCTTTGTTACACCACAGCGTAGGGGAACCAGGAGAAAGGAAATCAAATAAAAGTGCCACCCAACTCTACAGATCCCAGGGCTGGTCTAAATACTATTTACAATAATTGTATGCAGGTTGCACAGGTCTGACATACGGTCAGTTTACTTGTGGCTGCTATGGCAGTCTCCAGTTTTAGGGACTGTGATTTATTGGAAGCTGTTAGTCAGCTGTCCCAGTCTGCAGGGAAGTGTTAATTACCACAGGGAAAGTGTGCAGTGAAAGTCCCTCCAGAGAACTGCATGCAGGATGTGTCTCTCGTTGTCTTTCCTCTCAGTGGAGAATTGGCTGAGTAATTTGTTTCAGCCCTGCCTTGTAGGGCTGCACAATTAATTGCAATTTTATCGAACTCGCACTATGGACTAGTGCAATATCCAAATCGCAGGGGGGGCGCAATATTTCTTAAAGGCAAAATATGTGTCAAACCATTCTGAATGAAGTATTGTGGTGCTGCAGAGACGTCGTGGGCCTACAAATCCTTTTACAAAACATCTTTGGTACAGATTCTCGCAAAAGTCACACTACATGACTATAGTACATTTTTATTTGTGGGAGGGAATGATCCAAAAAAATGGATCATTCCCTCCAATATCGTGAATCATATCGCAATCGCAACAAAATCAAAATAATCGCAATTTGACATTTTCCTCATATCGTGCAGCCCTGCTGCCTTGTAGTTCTTGGCCCTCCTCTCCTCCTCATCATTCAGGTGAATTTGTTTACGCAACTGAATCTGTCATATTCAACGATCTGTAGTCAGTTTGAATAAATTTTTGAAATAGGCCGGGGTAATTGTCATTTCTATGATGAACAAAATAGTTTATGGGCCGATTTTCAGTAATTGTATACTGAAGATTTACTGTGATTATTAATCATTAATTTAAGCGCTTTTCGTCTCTTAAAGGGAGACACTACAGGCGAAAATATAATTTTTCAATTTTGAGTCTTCTTTCAGGAAAATAAAATAAATAAAACGTCCCAAATACACATTTAGGTACTTTCCTACAGTTTGTCTGTTTGCACCTGTAGATTTTTCCTAAATTAACCAAACGTTAGCATTACATAATGCCTCATTTGCATAGTTAAACATACAAATTCAGAAAACTTGTAATACAAAGAATACTTGTCTCAGTGTAAGGGCGCTGACACACCAACCCGATTATCGGCCGTTAGACAGATTGGCGAGGTCGGTGACTCGAGTCTGGTCGGTGTGTTCTGTGCCGTCGTCCGTCCGAGGAGCTGTTGGCCTTCATTTTGGCCGACCTGACGTGTTCAGTCGGAGACAGGGCAGTCGGGACTCACCCGGAAATGGCGAGCGGATGAGCCTCTCAAAATCTGATGAAAATCTTTGAAACTGACCTTTGTTGATCTGAAATTAAGACAGATTCAGCAACTGCACGGCCTAATTCTCTCTTAGAATGTTTTCAGAAACACGTTTCAGTGAACTATTTTAGTACAATATGAGATCGTATTCTGAACGAGACGCCATGACAGTCTGGCTGTGAATTTCTGGAGAAAAAAGACCCACGTGACGCGTTCGTCCAATCAGCTGCCGGTTTACATTTTCTGGGAAACAATACAGATTAGCGCCGCCTGCTGCTATGGAGACGCATTACGTTTCAAGCACGCGCAGAGCATACGCTCAAGTCGGTGTCGCCTCAGTGTGTTTTGAGGCATTTTTTTGGACCTCGGGGACCCGACTGATCAGTCCGACTGACTTTTCTGCCGACGGTCGGCCGTCTGGTTGGTGTCTAACAGCTTTAAGTGATCAACTGGGGAAGTTTCATGGTGATCTGTCTAAAATGTTTTACCCTATTTACCTGCAAAATGTATGGAATTTCGCAATACATGTCTTAAAGGCCGTTTTCTCAAAATGTATTTTTCTCATTTATTTTTTTACCTTTATTTATCCAGGTAAGTCTATTGAGAAGAAATTCTCATTTGCAACGGCGACCTGTCACATTTACACAGTTCCACATTCATACCTGGAAGCTGCCCAGTACAAACACAGTCTGATCTGCTGGCCACTGAGCAGCTCCACTGGAGCAGTTGGGGTTAAGGGCCTTGCTCAAGGGCACCTCAGTGGTGGTGATGAGGGAGGGACAAGCACTGCTCTTTCACTTCTCCCCACCCAGATTTTTATCCTGTCGGGTCTGGGGATTAAACCGACGACCTCCCGGTCACAAGCTCGCTCTTTAACCTCTCGGCCACCACTGCCCCACTGAATTATATAACTCATACCCATACCCAGAATAGATTTTTTTAAGGCTGTTTCCTGATTTATGGAGTGATAAACTGTAAGAACTGTAAGAAACTTTGACTCTAATATGTCAACAAAATTAAACTTGTTCTGTTCAGGAAATGTATGCAATAATAGAATGCCTAATTTACGTATTTAAAAATACCAGTTCAGAAAACTTGTAATACAAAAACATATTGCCTTAATATAAGTAATCAACTGAGGAAGTTTCATAGTGATATCTATTTGTTAAAATATTTTCCCTATTTAACCTGTAGTGTCTCCCCCCCTAAATGCACTAATAAACAAAGGACTGCTTCATTAAACCAATTAGAAATATCTTAGGAACACTTGGTCCAAAGAAGTTAATCAAATATGTATATGTTTAAGAAAGTTTGTGAAAGTTTTATTCTGGTGTTTCAATTGAGTTGTCATCCAGGTTCCATGGCCTTTTAAAGATGTTAAAGCCTTCATTTACTTACAGATAGGATGTGCTACTAATGATATACAGAAGTCAGGACTGTCCTTACAGCAGGAGAAGACAACCCAAATCCTTCATGAAGGCCTTTATCTCAGATGATAGAAGACTGTAATAATGGGAGCTGTCATGAATGTCCCATCTCTAATATCTGACTCTTCCTGCTCATGCCTGGCATCAGACAGATTGATGGCTCTCTCATTAGCTGGGCTGTAATGAGTCCCCGTTCAAAAGTACTCCACACTGTCTCCTGCCAGGACGGATAGAGTTACGAGCTTCAGACCAAACTTGAGAGAACTTTGCCAGTTTGACTTTGTACAAATAAGAAAACCTATAAAAGTTGTAAAATGACTCCCTGTCTCTGTGTTTTCAGGAGAAGCCATTAACCAAGTCACTGCAGAGGGGAGAAGATCCTCAGTTTGACCAAGTAAGTGATGAGAAATAGGCTGCACAATATATTGTTTTGTTATCGTCATCGCAAAATCAACTTGGCAAAAGTTGCGACATATCGCGAAAGACACTCAGAGATTTTTTCAAAGAAAATATCAGTAGAAAACGGCACTTTAAAATGTAACTGTCATGCTTTTTTTAATGGTGCCTTTTATATTCAATTCAATGTTCAATTTGTTAAATAAAAGAATGTTGGAAAAGATTTTCTTTCATTTGTTTCAAATATCTATTTATTTATCGCAAGTAATATCCTTATCGCGATATATAACAACGTTATTGCATATGGCATATTTTCCTTGTATCGTGCAGCCCTAATTAGAAATACCAGTAACAGCAGCTGTTAGAAACAAAAGTGATCTAAAAGTGACGTACTGAGCTGATGAAATGACCTTACTGCACGAGATGACATTTTGTGGTTGTATTTTTAATCTCCAAATGTTCGACATTATAACCGGCAAGCGATTATATAAAAGACCATCAATGAACTGTTTTGCCTCTCCCTGTGAGCACCTAGGCATGTAGGTAGGTAGGTAGGTAGGTAGGTTTTTAAATACTGCTCTAGTATGATGCACTGTAACATGAAAGAGCTGATGGGTGAAAGCCCTGCTCACATCCCAAAAGCTCTTTCAGATTCAGTCCAGGGCCGGAGTGTTTACCTGCCACTGGCTCTGCGCTAGGTGTGTCCAGCAGGTCTGTGGCTCTGCAGAGAAGGTTCTTTCACAGCCACAGAGGTGTGTTTGTGCTGCTGCGTGAGGCCATTCAGCAGCCACACAGAGCCAGGATTCTTCTCCGGCCTCGTGCTGAATGAAGGGCTCGCTGTGTTCCCAAGCCCGTCCAGACTCTCCTCCCTTCCTGTGTGCCCGGCCCATCCCACCCGTTCCTTCCTTTCCCTCTCTCTCCCCTCAAAACTGAGGGAGGCTTCCCCATGGGCACCTTGTCTCTCTGCATAGTCCCAATGAGGTCCAGCTCACCCTTCAGTCTCGTCTCTCTCCATAAATGTAGCTTTGGAATTTACTTAAAAGCTCCCTCATTTCCCCCGCGACTCCATTTATTGTTCAAATGTAGGAAACATAATGAGACGTAAATGAATTATCTCGTGCTGCTTAAAGGTTTGTGTAAATTGCTGTACAAATAAACAAAGGAAACACTGATTACTATCTCTTACTTTGGTATGTTAACTGCCAAAGACAAACATGCATTTGCACGATGTATGTCCTCTTCTTCCAGCTGATAAGCACCATGAGCTCTTTGGCTGAGTACTGTCTCCCCTCCATCCTGCGCACGTTGTTCGACTGGTACAAAAGACAAAATGGACTAGATGAGGAGTTGCACGAGTACCGGCCAAGAGCCAACACCAAGTCCAAGAAGTGAGAATCATTAAATTGATTACTACATGCAACAATGTGCCACTTCTAGGCAATGTAAAGAAGCAGTGGGGAATCTCACATGTACTGTATGATTGTAGCAAACCTGTCGCTTCTGTTTTTCCTCTCCGTACCAGTGATGAGCAGCAGAAAGATTATCTACTTGAAAGGAGGGATTTGGCCATCGACTTCATCTTCTCTCTTGTACTTATAGAGGTTTTGAAACAGGTGACTTGACTTAACTGTTGCACACAAAAGCTGCTTAGTTTATGTCATTATTTTATGATATAAAACTTAAGTAGAGCTGTTATGAGTTTCTACTGCTGAAAAAAGAAAATAAATATATCATGTCCGGTAGTTTATGAATATGTTGTTGAACATTCATTCTCATGCCATTGTGTCTCCTGATTTTAAACTAGATGCCGCTCCACCCGGTCCTTGACAGTTTGGTCAATGAAGTCATTAATTTGGCATTTAAGCACTTTAGACACAAAGAAGGGTACGGTCTCGATTTTTTTTCCAACACTGTTCCTTCTTTCTTTCAGTTTGAAGTATCTTTAAGGTTTGTTTTTCTCTGTCTCATGTTGTGTTACCCGCAGGTATCATGGTCCGAACACTGGCAACATGCACACTGTAGCAGACCTTTATGCTGAAATCATAGGAGTATTAGCTCAGTCCAAGTAAGTAGCAAAGACAGAACTATGATTATATAATAGAATATTATTGTTTTTCTTTATCATCGGTCTTGATTGGCTCGTAAATCTTCACTCTCTGCTCTGTTGGGCTTTGGCTTCATGCCACATTATAATGGTGTGTTACCATTCCTCATGCCTTTCTGCAAAACATCTCATCTGGAACAGACACTAGGGACGACACACTTTTGGACAGGTCCCCTTCACACCAAACTAGGACTGGAAATTGATGTCTGTTTATTTGAAGTTTTCAGATCATTGCAGTAAGGAACAAACCCTTAAAATAGAGAGAGGCTGGGTGAGCACACTGCATACCTTCTTTCCAAAGTGTGCTCTGCTTAATTTCCAGCAGGAGAAACTTCACTCTTTACTTTCTTTACTTATCTTTACTTTTCTCTGAGTTCAAGAAAAAAAAAAAAAATTGTTACTGTGAACTGAAATGATTTAGGTATAATAACTCATAGTTGTATTTGGAGTATCTGCAGAGAGATTGATGCTGTTTTGAGGAAGTTTACATGTGGTTTCTCAATCACTGTTTGTGTCCATATAACTGATAGCAAATCCTCCTCCCATGATTAAGATGCAGAAACAACTGTATTCATTTTCACCACCAGGCACCAGGGAAGAGGTTAATAGATGCTCATAGTAAGCTCCCATGATGAATTATCTTCTAAATTTAGACCAGCTGAAGAATCCCATCTCTGGTTCAATTTGGGCAATGGATCAGGTGCTAGGCGAGGAGTTCATCTTGGGGCACAGACTCAGAGTCTGCATACTGAGGGTAAGACGAGGGGATGGTATTTTTGGGAGGCATGCTCCCTGAATAATGTCTGTATTTCACTGCGTCACGACTCTGAAGTGAAGGAACCTTTTTGTGGATGTGCTGATTTGGGCTTTGTCTGACTGAGCTATACAGGCATGTCTTTATATAGAATCTCATTTCATTTTTTTTTCTCTCTCTCAGGTTTCCTGCTGTGAAGAAGAAGTTTATGACTGAGCTAAAGGAGCTGCGGCAGAAAGAGCAGAGTCCTTATGTAGTCCAGAGTACTATAACCCTTGTCATGGGGGTCAAGTTCTTCCGAATTAAGATGTATCCCGTTGAAGATTTTGAAGCCTCTTTTCAGTTCATGCAGGTACAACAGTCTTCTATGATCTACAGTTGTGCTCATAAGTTTATGAATCCATGCTAAAGTTGACTAAAATGAGGAATACAAAATCATCTTTTGGAAATTGATCTTAATGCCTTAATTAAAAAAAGGAGGAAAAATCCAACCCTTTAAGGACACCAATTTTCTTTGTGAATGTATCGTAAATTAATAACATGTTCTTCCTTAAAATACAGGGGACGTAAGTCAGTCCACCCCTATGTTAAATTCCCATAGAGGCAGGCAGACTTTTATTTTGAAAGGCCAGTTATTTCATGGATCCAGGATACTATGATGCTGATAAAGTTCCCTTGGCCTTTGGAATTAAAATAGCCCCCCCACATCATCACATAGCCTTCACCATACCTAGAGATTGGCATGGTTTTATGCCAGTTAGCCTAATAGCTGGTTTGATTTGCATTGAGAGATGATTTTATGGAAAGTACCCCATGCCAATCTCTAGGTATGGTGAAGGGTATGTGATGATGTGTGTGTGTGGGGGGGGGCTATTTTAATTCCAAAGGCCAAGGGAACTTTATCAGGATGCATAGTATCCTGGATCCATGGGTTCATAAACGTATGAGCGCAACTGTATACCAGGGGTCTTCAACATTGTTTAGACAATCAGTTTTAGACAAGCAGGGGCCCCCTACTACATATATTGTATAAAATTGAGTTGCATAATAAACTGGACCTACAATAGCGTGTAGGGTGGCCTAAGGCCTTCACACACTTACCTTTTTAATGGTGCCCTATAATACTAAGTCAATAAAATAATCATCATTATGTTTAACATACATGCGGAAGGCACAGTGAATCCATAAGCTCACCTGTATCTGTGGGTGGCTACCTTACAGGCCAGTAAGCGTATCATCAATGTTGTTGAGGTTGAATAGGCCGATTTATCTTTGCTAATAATATGTTGGATTCATGTTTATGTATATTTTCAGACATATTTTAATTTTGGAGGGGAAAAACTTAAAGTGCTCATATTATGCTTTTTGTCTTTTTCCCCTTTCCTTTATTGTGTTATATATCTTTTTGTGCACGTTATGGGTTTACAAAGTGAAAAATCCCAAGTCCACCCCAAAGGGACTTACCATCTCCAACAGAAAACACTGTTCACAAACTGCTCCAAACAGCTCTATTGTAGTCCAGCCTTTACTTCAGAGACAAACGTGGTCACTTTGGAACACACGTTATAATGCTCGCCTAGCTGCTAGCATGGCACGCCCTCATACTCTGCTTCTGACTGGCTAGTAGTCCTTACCTAGGTACTGTCAGGGCACGCCCTCATTCTCTGCTTCTGACTGGCTAGTAGTCCTTACCTAGGTACTGTCAGGGCACGCCCTCATACTCTGCTTCTGACTGGCTAGTAGTCCTTACCTAGGTACTGTCAGGGCACGCCCTCATAGTCTGCTTCTGACTGGCTAGTAGTCCTTACCTAGCTACTGTCAGAGCACGCCCTCATAGTCTGCTTCTGACTGGCTAGTAGTCCTTACCTAGCTACTGTCAGAGCACGCCCTCATAGTCTGCTTCTGACTGGCTAGTAGTCCTTACCTAGGTACTGAGCATGTGCGACTCCCAACAAAGATGGAACAGAAGTGAGATGTCTCACTCTGTAGCTAAAACAGAGAGCTCAACACACAGGGTGAAAAGAGGAGCTGCAGCAATGTGCAGTACAACAAAAATGTGGTGTTTTCTGAAAATTAAACCACATAAACCTATTCTGGTACAACCTCTAAATACAATTATGAACCTGAAAATGAGCATAATATGAGCACTTTATAACTACTAAGTATTAACCAATAATTTGGCAGCCCCTCTGCAGTGACTCTGAGGGTTTTATGTTGTAAGCTAAATATTCACACTTTCTTTGTTTTGTTTTTTTACTTAAACATAGGCTTATATGACCATTATGTAGAAATATGTACAATACATCCTCAGGGCTGTTTGCTGCCCTTTGATCTTGGCTATGTTTCCCATCAGCTTTGTACATTCAGTTTTGGCCATGCAGTATCAAGTCTGTTTATCTCTTGGGTAAAAAATACCTTTTTATTGCGTGTTTAATCATTTACTACTCTCGTTTCTACAGGAGTGTGCCCAATATTTCCTGGAAGTCAAGGACAAGGACATTAAGCATGCCTTGGCTGGTCTCTTTGTTGAAATTTTGGTTCCTGTTGCAGCAGTAAGTTGTTTTCCTCCAGTGTGTGTTGAATGCATTACACAGTATTTCATTGAAATTGTAAAATGGCATGACTCTGCAGAGGACTGTCTTATCATGTGACCGTGTGTGATGTTGTCCTAGGCCGTGAAGAATGAAGTGAACGTACCCTGCCTGAGGAACTTTGTGGACAGCTTGTACGACACAACCCTGGACTTGTCCTCCAGAAAGAAGCACTCTCTGGTTAGTCGATGGGCAGAAAACAAACTGACTCTGATTGTCGGCCCTGTTAGTTTTTGTACACTTCTGTTTTCACTCTGACACCCTCTACCGCATGCTCAGATTTCCTTGATGCCTGTGGTCTCTGCGAATCCTCAAGCATTTCATGGTCACTCTTGTGTAATGCTCTCTTACAACGTCATTGTCCACACTAGAAATCATTTATGAGGGATTACAGGCTGCCATTTCAAAGCATAAAAAGGAGCACGGAAGCAGTAGAGTATATACAGTAGCGTCTGTTACATTCCTTCCCTCCAAAGTGTCTTCAATAAAGCTTTTCACCACAGCAGTTCACGGTGAAATGGAAAGACAACAACCCTCATGGAACAGCAGTTTGCTCTGATAGAAGCTCTACATTCCCCTGAGGCGATTATGGCTGAGAGCCACGTTTTATGAGCAGTACAGTGTCAGCAAAAAGCATAACAAAAGGAGGAAACCTCATTATGTCTTCAAAAGAAAACTGGTTTACGTCTTAAATTGCACTAATGCAGATATCGTTCAGAGATAATGCAAAATTCCTCAAATGATCCACTCAGAGGATAAACTTAAATATTAAAGGTGGAAATTATAATTGTTTAATCTAAGTCAATGTGAAGCCATTTTAACAATGCTGTATATGATGATAAAAGAACCCTAAACACAGAGTGCCCTGGTAGCTCACCTGGTAGAGCATGAGCCCCATGTACTAAGGCTAAGTCCTTACTGCAGTGGCCCAGGTTCGATTCTAACTCTTGGCCCTTTGCTGCATGT
Organism: Sander vitreus; assembly: GCF_031162955.1. Classification (NCBI taxonomy): domain Eukaryota; kingdom Metazoa; phylum Chordata; class Actinopteri; order Perciformes; family Percidae; genus Sander; species Sander vitreus. The sequence goes on from NC_135857.1 coordinate 2,272,630, forward strand.
TGTCCCCCTCTCTCTCCCCTTTCCTGTCTTCAACTTTCCTATCCAATAAAAGGCCAGAAAAGCCCAAAAAGTAATAAAAAAAAAAAAAAAAAAGAGAGAACCCTAAACACTAACTGTTCTCCACACAGGCGTTTTACCCATTGGTGACGTGTCTGCTGTGTGTCAGCCAGAAACAGTTCTTCCTCAACAGATGGCATGTCTTCCTCAACAACTGCCTCTCAAATCTGAAGGTAATGTCACCTGGAAACCAGCAGCCTTTAATTCAGACGACAGGGGTCTTTATTTATCATAGAGGACTATTTGGATACATAAAGGTTGTGTGTATCAAATGTGCCCAATGATCTACGCTCCTAAGAGGAGTAAGTAAGTAAGTATCAAATGTGCATCCCTGTTGCCCAGAATGTTTGCCACCGTGCTGTATACATTGTTACTTGGTATTTAATTCAATGCGTGGCATGACAATAGTGCACTAATGCTTCGGCCAGTAATTCTACAGTAACTATTCTCGTCAGTGATTAACCCTTGTTGTTCTCCCAGGTCAAAAACTTTTTTCGACACTTGACATTTTCGTCCCTTTTTCTGACTTTCTTTTAGTTTTCACTAACACCAACTTACTACCACTAGTTTTAAACTACTTTTTGGAATTCATGGTCAATAAACCTCATTTATATGCAATTATACCTAATATTTGAGTTAAAAACCCAGAAATTATGAATTATTTTGACTAATAGTTTAGATCAGAGAAATGTATGTTGAGTGGATGAGTTTAGTCAGGATACTGATTTGAAACCATATCAATTTTCACCCGAAATTCAATGAAAATGATGAATTATATTTGCAAAGAGCGTTGTATGGAATCCATCCTTTTGTTTGTGGTAATTTGGTTAAAAAGAAACCCATATTTCTGATATAGATATTTTTAAAAGGGGTCAAATTTGACCCGAGGACAACAGGAGGGATAATATTTGTAGTATATAAGCAGAGCGTGATTACAATAATGACCTCTGTAAATATAAATTAACCTACGATTAACTTTAAGGCGGCCATTTGTTGCAAAATTGTTCTGTCATTGATTTTGTTTTATAATTGTCATTTTATTACAGAACAGAGACCCTAAAATGGCTCGTGTTGGATTGGAGTCCCTGTATCGCCTGCTGTGGGTCTACATGATCAGAATCAAGTGTGAGAGCAACACTGCAACACAGGGGTAACTGTCTTAGAACTCCTTGGCCTCAGCCAAACATGAAGGATGTATTGGATTGCATTTACAGTTTCTTCCTCAGATGTTCATTTCCGGTGGGCTTGGATGACAATTTCTCACTTTCTCGCATCGTTTTTTTAAAAATCTTTTTACAGTTATGTATCAGTAAATAATTGTGAGAAGCCGATGAAGATCATGGGCTGAAACACGTTGGTTGGTACTAAAAATATTCCTGTATTTAAGTTAAGAACAAAAAAGTTAATTCAAGTAGCAGTTTTACAGCAAACACTCTGTCCTTTTTACTGATTTTATTGGTGTTTGCAGAAAGAGGAATGCTGTTTATTTTATGTCCTGGGGTCAGGCCTGCACCAGATCGTCGGTGCCGGTGGCCCACGGGTTTATCAGCAGCATTAAAGACGGTATTATGAGTCTGAGCCCACATGAGGAATCCCAAACGGGCCAAGCCAGACTTTTGAAATGTGTTAATTAGGCTCAAAATAAACTTGTCCTAAAAAAAACCCCTCCTCTCAAGCAATGGACTACTGCACAGACCAATTAAAACAGTTTTTATGTAATTTTAACAACCTTTTAAAACGTTGTGTAATGCTTGTTTAAGGTATCCTCATAACTTGTTCTTTTCTCTGTGTCCACAGTCGCCTCAACACCATTATAACAACACTTTTCCCCAAAGGATCCCGCAGTGTGGTACCAAGAGACATGCCTCTCAATATTTTTGTCAAAATCATCCAGTTTATTGCACAGGTAAACACAACAATGTGCTATACTGAACTGTAGAGAAGTCACACTATCACACGCATGATATTTCAAGTAGCTCTCAGTTAAAACCAATATTTGGTTCAAAACATCACTTCTCTTCTTATTTCGTTACAGGAAAGGCTTGATTTTGCCATGAAAGAGATTATATTTGATCTTCTTTGTGTTGGGAAACCCGCAAAGGCCTTTAGTCTTAATCCAGAGGTACGCCTTCAACATTTAATGATGTGTTTATAGAAAAATGTAAATCAGCACTTGTAATTCTCTGAAAGTAATACTACTTTGCTTCCTTGTCCTGTCCAGTCCTGGGCTCTCTACTTTAAGTCACAGTTCTAAAAAGAAATTAAGAATAAGTTTATTCTTGCTACTTTTAGCATTTTCTTCATGTGTTGTTTCATTGTCAGTTTCCCCCGCAGGACTAATAATGCAATATTGTAAATTGATTAACAAACAGCTGAACATTAAGTTTCTTTTCTGTGCAGAGAATGAATATTGGTCTGAGAGCATTCCTGGTCATAGCCGATAAACTGCAGCAGAAGGACGGCGAGCCTCCCATGCCTAACACTGGCTGCACTTTACCCTCTGGGAATACACTCCGAGTGAAGAAGACATACCTGAGCAAAACGCTGACGGACGAGGAGGCCAAAGTCATTGGTGAGTGAAACAGACCGCGGGCACGAATGTTGAAAAGGCCATGCTCAGAATAGCAATGACAGCTTGAGCATCAAATGTTGAATTAAATATTGAACAATTGACATACTGTAAAAGAAGAAAAGAAAGGGGGGGGGGGGGGGGGGGGGGGAACACAGAAATAAAACACAAACATAGATAAATCAATCCGATTTCATCAAAGAACAAAAAAGGATGAGTTCGAGCAGTAGGCAGAAGCATAATGCTTATATAGTCCTGCCCCTACTTTACAATATTATACAGTATTATTACAAAAGAAACAAATAGAAATGTATATACAGCATACCAAAATGAACTAAAATAATGCACTTTTGCGGATGAGTAACAGTGATATCAAAGGTTTTTCCTCTGTCATCTTTATTTCCAGGGATGTCACAGTATTATTTTCATGTGCGGAAGGCTATTGACAACATCCTCAGACACCTGGACAAGGAGGTGGGACGCTGCATGATGCTGACCAATGCTCAGATGTTGAACAAAGAGCCTGAGGACATGATCACGTAAGTGCACACATCGCTGTGTCATCCTATACCAGAAAAACAATCTCATCATTGAACTCATCCTGAACTTGATTTAACCCTGCATGACAATTTGGTTATTTGTCACAACGCTTGCTTGATCAGTTTACACTTGACAGACGAACACGTTGAAAGCAAGCGTTTGCAGTTAACCTACAAATCGGATCTTTTCAGAGGTGAAAGGAAGCCTAAGATTGACTTGTTCAGGACGTGTGTCGCTGCCATTCCTCGCATCCTGCCTGACGGGATGTCCAAGCCGGAGCTCATAGACCTGCTCTCTCGGTGAGTCGCCTCTCTTGGGAAAAACCCCTCTATAAGGTAGACAAGGCACACTCTGACTGTCATCACAAGATAATTAACTAGAGATCTAAACAAGTGTTATTAAGCTTTGCGTTTTGGAGAAACAAATGTGCAGACTAAGAACCTGAATTTCCTGCTACGCCAGTTTGTGTCTCCAACCCTTTTTTTTAATTATAGGCAGCCAACTATGATTATATTTTCTTAAGCTAAAGTATCCACATGATAGGCCATGACGCCGTTTATTATTTTACTGTGTTTAAAGGTCCCATGGCATGACATTTTCACTTTGAGGTTTTTTAACATTAACATTAGTTCCCCCAGCCTGCCTATGGTCCCCCAGTGGCTAGAAATGGTGATAGGTGTAAACCGAGCCCTGGGTATCCTGCTCATCCTTTGAGAAAATGAAAGCTCAGATGGGCCGATCTGGAATCTTCCCTTTATGACGTCATAAGGGGAAAGGTTACCTCCCCTTTCTCTGCTTTGCCCGCCCAGAGAATTTGGCCCACCCATGAGAGAGAGAGAGACATCATGGCTTGAAAACGAGCAAAGTGGCAGTTGGTCAATCATTTGGCTATTTTAAAAATGTGTCAGAATAGCATCTGAAAAGGCTCTTGTCTGCTGAAAATGCACTCACAATCCATATATTTCCTACTCGTTATGATTTTGTGATTAGATGTGAGGCAACTGGAAGCTTGACAACGTGTCTTATTATATGCAACAGACTCATTTAAGGTGGCTTAAAGGGTTTTTAAGGTGGTTAAATTCCTGCCTGTCAGGTAATCTTCAGGCTAAATTGATCTGAAATGTGAACTTATTGGTAGTAAAAACAAAAAAGGATCAAACTTTATTCTTAATCGTCACATACACACTGTACAATGTAGTGAAATTCTATTACTGAACTTAACCCATCCTAGGTATTAGGAGCAGTGGACAGCTATACATACAGCGTCTGGGGAGCAACTTAAAATACGGGACTTCATTTTATTCCTAGAGAGAAAGCTGTTTCATTTTGGTCTTTCTTTGTCTTCTTTGTCAGATTGACAATCCACATGGATGACGAGCTGCGACTTATAGCCCAGAATTCCTTGCAAAGCCTGCTGGTTGATTTCTCTGACTGGCGTGACGACGTTCTGTTTGGATTCACTAGCTTCCTGTTACGTGAGGTCCAAGACACTCACCAGGGACTGTTGGATACATCGCTCAAATTACTGCTGCAACTTCTCTCACAGTGGAAACTAACCCTGGCCACGCCAGGGAAGAGCTATGACACCGCACACATACACACAGCCGAGGTACATGCCTTTGTGTCAATAATGAAATATTTTTGTGCCTAGGAAAAGACTAATCCCAATTTCAGTTTTTTCTGCTCTAACAAATGTGACAAATGTGTGTTGTAAGAACAGAAATCAAATTTATAAAGGTTTCACTTTAATCATGCAACCGTGAAATTAGCTTTTGTTTTATTTTGCCTTATTATGTGACAGCTGCTGCAGACCAGCTCAAGTCTGAAGATCCCTGCAGAGCGAGGTCCCCACTCCGCTGTGCTGCATGCTGTGGAGGGACTGGCGCTCGTGCTGCTCTGCTCCTGTCAGCTGAGCACCCGCAGACTCGCCATCGCCATACTCAAAGAGATACGAAGTCTCTTTATGACCATCGGACAGTCTGAGGTAAAATGAGACAGAGTTAAATTCCGGTGACAGAATATAGGGAAGTTGGATGTTTACAGAGTGTGGTTTTATGCTTTGCCAACTGCAGGATGATGATAAACCAATGATAGAGATCATGGACCAGCTCAGCCCTGTAATCCTGGAAAGTTATGCCAACATTGCAGTCTCTGACACAGTAAGTTGTTGGTAGCTCCAAACTAAACCTGGAGTCTCAGTCAAGATTTATTCACACTGCATTCATTTCATTTAACTTGACTTCCAGATAGAAAAGTGACATGCTCATTACTTGCGTCAACTGCAGAAATTCAAGCTCCTGTATTGTAAAGATCAGGTGTCAGTTAAACATCAAGCCGTGTGGCATCTAGTTCACAAAACAGCAAATACATGTTACGTTGACTGCAAAACAGAAGCTCGGTTTAGTGATCTAGCATGTAAAAACCTCCTGGGAAACAGCTGGAACTGAGCAGCTGTTGACCTCTGGACTCTCACTTATGTAACCATTAAGCTGTCAACATGATGCCTAAGACTCCAGATTTATTGAGAACTGGATAATACGGTTAATGTCCTTATATGCTTTATCAAATTCTGTTTCTAAATATACTGTGTGATTATCTGATGTGGAACTTCCTTTAATAACTGCCTTATTCACATTTCAATAATTATTCTTAAGCATGAGTAGGAAAAGAGAGATGGAAGACATGTTGCTGTTTGAATGTCTAGTTCGGTCATGGCCTCTGACCCTTGACCCTGCTGTCCCACTTGCTTGTTTGCAGGTGGCCCTGCCAGCTGGCCACCACGTGGACCTTCAGTGGCTCGTGGAGTGGAACGCACTGCTCGTAAACAGTCATTATGACATAAGAAGCCCGTCACACGTGTGGATCTTTGCCCAGTCGGTGAAGGACCCCTGGGTGCTGTGTGTATACAGCCTCCTCCGACAGGACAACCTGCCCAAACACTGCCCCACAGCTCTCAGCTACGCCTGGCCCTACGCCTTTACTCGAATGCAGATGCTCATGCCCCTGGTAGACACAAAGTAAGTGTTCTCGAAAATGCAACGCTTCTATTTTCTGTACATCCTGACTTAATGTTCCTGTTTTAGTATAGCCACCTGATACCAGTTCCCCATTGCATATGATAAACTTCTCCTCGAGATCACCTGTTAAAAACAGCTCAGATAAAAATAATTCTTTTCTTTTTGTATGATTCACCAGTAACCCAGTTTATGCAAAGAAGACAAGCACATCTGGCAGTGGGGACAATTACCTAACCCTGTGGAGAAACTATCTGATCCTTTGCTTTGGGGTTGCCAAACCAAGTATCATGAGCCCCGGCCATCTGAGAGCATCGACACCTGAGATCGTGGCCGCCGCCACGCCCGAGAGCGGTGTCAGCTACGATAACAAGGTAGCTGCCTCCCTGTCCTCTGACCTTATTCATTCCCCAAATGCTTTGTCTTTCCGTGATCAGGTGTTCATGTACAGAGCTTGTTGACATTCAAACTCAAAGCATCGAATTACACAGCAGCTACTTTACATGAATGGAACAGGACGCTGATATATATTTTTAACTGTACAGACACTTATCTCAATGCAGCCCTGTGTAATTAGTGGTGTTCAAGCACTTATTTGTCTGACTGAACCGTGGGTGCTTGATGTTTCAGGTTATCGGGAGCCCATCTGTGGCTTGGCTTCTGAAGCAGTTGGTTCCACTGATGAGGGCAGAGAGCATCGAGTTAACAGAGTCATTAGTTCTGGGCTTTGGTCGCACCAATTCCCTTATATTCAGGTATATCAGAAAACTGTGTTTTAGAAGTTCTAAGAATTTTCTTTGCCTTAAAGATCCTATGACATGCTGCTTTTGTATGCTTTTATATAGGCCTTAGTAGTCCCCTAATACTGTATCTGAAGTCTCTTTTATATAGGCCTTAGTGGTCCCCTAATACTGTATCCGAAGTCTCTTTTATATGGGCCTTAGTGGTCCCCTAATACTGTATCTGAAGTCTCTTTTATATAGACCTTAGTGGTCCCCTAATTCTGTATCTGAAGTCTCTTTATAAAGACCCTAGTGGTCCCCTAATACTGTATCTGAAGTCTCTTTTATATAGACCTTAGTGGTCCCCTAATACTGTATCTGAAGTCTCTTTTATATAGACCTTAGTGGTCCCCTAATACTGTATCTGAAGTCTCTTTCCCGAAATTCAGCCTTGGTGCAGAATTACAGCCACTAGAGCCAGTCCCACAATGAGCTTTCCTTAGGATGTGCCATTTCTGTGTCTGTAGCTTTAAATGCTATTGAGGAGGAGAGAGGGGGGGGGCAAGGTGGAGGGTGGGGGTGTGGCCTTGACCAACTGCCATGCTTCGCATGATGTCTCTCTCTCTCATGGGTGGGCCAAATTCTCTGGGTGGGCAAAGCAGAGAAAGGGGAGGAAACCTTTCTCCTTATGATGTCATAAAGGATAGATCCTAGATTGGCCCATCTGAGCTTTCATTTTCTCAAAGGCAGAGCAGGATACCCAGGGCTCGGTTTACACCTATCACCATTTCTAGCCACTGGGGGACCATAGGCAGGCTGGGGGAACTAATGTTAATGTTAAAAAAACCTCATAAGGTGAAATTGTCATGCCATGGGACCTTTTAACAAACCAATTTTCACATCCATTTTTTGGATTAACTGATGGTTTCAAAGATGGATGGCAGCACAGCATCATAATATGTTAGCTGCTGTAGTATTTGTCTCTTTTAATGGGACAGGAAAAGTCAAATGAAAGTCAGAGTATTATTATTATTATATAGTGCATGTTGACCAGTATGTGGGTAGATTTAAAGTGGGATTATAGTTGAGTGGTGCCTTGTTGCCATTTACAGCTGCATCTACGGTGTTTCCTAAAAATCAGATTTCCAGCTAAAATCTCTTTTCCTTAAAAATAACAATAGTCTTACTGAATGAATGAATTGTCCATTTAACTGAACGTATTGACGGTAGTTGTTTGATAAAGCATTTGATCTCACTGTGACTTGTTTATATGCTCACTGGCTGCACACAGGGAACTTGTGGAAGAGCTACACCCTCTAATGAAAGAAGCGTTAGAACGAAGACCGGAGGTTGGTTGATTTTGATTTACAGCACAGTACACAACATAAACAAGGTATATACAGTTGGATTTCATGTGTAAACTACACAGTGGACTGTAATGTTACCAGAGAGTGTATCAGAAAATCTCAGTCACTAAATATGGATTCATTATATTATTACCAGGACTTTTGTCATTCAGGATTTTTCTTCTTAATGGTTTTCTGCAGAACAAGAAGCGGCGTGAACGACGAGACCTGCTGAGACTACAGCTGCTGCGGATCTTTGAGCTGCTGGCTGATGCAGGTGTCATCAGTGACAGGTCAGTGTAGCTTTAGTTGACACATTTCAGCCTCACACTGCACAGTATCACACTAACTGTACACAGAAGTGGAGCATACAGTAGGTACGATAACGAAACAGGATCATCAAGATATAACCTTTGTGCTACAGTCCCAGTAAAAAAGTGTGGACACACTTTCCCATTCACTTGAATGAGAAAATGTGTCCAAACTTCTGACTACTGACTACTGTACCTCATAATGAATTGCTGTGGTACAGTTTGCGTGTTGACAGATGTTGTAAAAGCAGTTGAAATATTACTGTTTGGGTTAGAATTTCTTTTCATTGCTTGTCTCCCTGTTCTTCTTAAAGCACAAATGGAGCTCTGGAACGTGACACCCTGGCCTTGGGAGCTCTGTTCCTGGAGTATGTGGATCTAACCCGGATGCTCCTGGAAGCTGAGAATGACAAAGATGCAGAGATCCTCAAGGACATCCGAGCTCACTTCAGCGCCATGGTGGCCAACCTCATCCAATGTGTACCAGGTACTCAGAAAAGATTCACGCTGAAAGGCTTTTCTTGTCAGACCACTTTTCTGTCACTGACAATGCTCTGCAGGTCCGATTGATACATTACTGAATACATGTCTCTTATATGGATGCCTGATACTCTCCATCTGTCCTTTTTTATCAATTTGTGGATTGTGAATTATATAATAGGCTGCCATTCGGCTTATGTTAGCTGCACAGCACAAGAAGCACAAGACTCCTGACAATGATCTTGATTTGGACGTAGCCCAAGGGGAGTAGATCCAAAAATAGGGCAGCTTAAGGACAGAGCAGGTGATGACTCATGGGTTGCCAAGCATTCACAAGTCCCAACTGAATGTCTAATGAACACGTTGGAATGTGCACTTTTAGTAGTTTATTAAAAGTTTAAGATACTTGAATATTTCGGCTGACTCTTCACTCTCTCAATGAGCAGAGCTATAACAGGCTTTCTTGTCACCCTCCCCAGTGCACCACAGGCGCTTCCTGTTTCCACAGCAGAGCCTGCGCCATCACCTCTTCATCCTCTTCAGTCAGTGGGCCGGCCCTTTCAGCATCATGTTCACCCCTCTGGACCGCTACAGTGACAGGAATCACCAGATCACAAGATATCAATATTGTGCCCTAAAGGTAAACATACTGTACATGATGCAATCTATTGCCTTCCACAAACTCTTACATATATTGATATTTCCCCCTAATGCATAGTAGGAACAGAAACCTGTATCTTGGCAGTGGATTGGTCTGGTCTTAGCCAGTTACAAAGTGCACAATAAATCCACACATCTCCTCTGTCATTGCAGAATGATATGGTAAAATATGTTTTTTGGGACTCTAATGATGTCATCTATTTCGTTGACCGACAATCTTTTATGAACCAAGAGGCCACCTTTTGCAATCTTGAGTGTGTAAAAATCCCTTTGGTAAAAGGAGCCCCTGAATCACTCCCATCCTATCTCTGATGTTGAAAGATGTTTCTTTCAATGTAATTCTGTTGTTTGGTGTGGACTCCTTTCCATCCACAAGACAAATACAGATTTAAGTACAGTAAACTCTCACCTGAACTGCAGCATGAGTGAAAATCCTGTTTGTCAACATTAGATTTTTGTTACATGTCTCGTCCTACTTCTGTCTCACAGTCTAAAGAAACAACAGACGTTGTTGGTTGTTAAACATGAGCACTGCAGTTTAACGTCACATAGTAATAAGACTTCTGTGAACTAAACATGTACTTCCTGCTACCACTCTGGGCTATGTGCAGTGTTGCCTATTGCAACTGTTGACTTTGTTCTTCCAGGCCATGTCTGCTGTGCTGTGCTGCGGGCCTGTGTTTGATAATGTTGGCCTCTCTCCAGACGGTTACCTCTATAAGTGGCTGGATAATATACTCGCCTGCCAGGATCAGCGGGTATGTGGCCAATACTTTACCACTGCAGTGTGTTTAAACAAAGAGCTGACCCAGAAAGCCCCTCTGATAGCTCGCTGAAGCCTGCTTTGTCTAAAAGCCCAACTCTAGACATTGCCAAGTGCTCACCATGATCTTTCAAGAGGGCTGGCAAGTGGTGAAGAAGAGTTTTGTATCAAAATACATTTGTCTGATGTTGTCTTTATTTCAGTTTACTGTGATACAAGATAAAGCACTTGCATGTTTATTTTACACATTCTTCCTTGTCAAAATTGACTTTGAGCCCTCGTGGTGTCATTATACAGTGGTATAATAAGTAGTAGCAGTAACTGGGCAGGGAGTCAAGACAATGCAATTCATAATCTTTAATATGACAGAAGTAAAGCTTACACTGAATCCCCGGATCTTTAAAAAAACAGACAAAGCCTCAGATATTTTCTGTAATGTAAAATCAGGAATACAGGGGAGCCTTAAAAAAAGATGTGAAATTCAGGAGAGTCTGTGTTGGTATCTTCTCCTGGCACAGGTCCACCAGCTTGGTTGTGAAGTCGTCATCCTGCTTCTGGAGCTCAACGCCGACCAGGTCAACCTATTCAACTGGGCTGTGGATCGCTGCTACACAGGCTCCTACCAGCTGGCCTCGGGCTGCTTCAAAGCCATCGCCACAGTCTGTGGCAGCAGGTACAAAGCCCCACACTCTCTCTGTCAAACGTTCAACTTGTTCAGATCAGCTGCCTGTGCATGGAACACAGTTTTCATCAATTACAGTTATGTTCATCAGGTATGATCATCCAGGGTTTGTGTCCAAGTGAGGAAACCATTGGCAAATTAGTTTAGGCTTCACCTCAGCTTATCCTCTGAAAGGGCTCACTATTCTTCTGAAACTGGCCTAACCATCTTGCATTATCTCAAAAACATGAACCCAAACATTATGTGGAACATATTTATTGATTTTTTAATACTTGAACGTTAAGTTTTTTTTCTCTCTCCTTCCTAACTAGCAGAAACTACCCCAGTGATATAGTAACACTGCTGAATCTGGTCCTCTTCAAGGCATCGGACACCAGCAGAGAAATCTATGAGATTTCAATGCAGCTCATGCAGGTGATATATACGAGCACAGTCGCCTGTTGTGCTGCTTCTGTGTCGTTTTCCGTGGTTTAATGGATAAATGACACATTTCTCCTCTTTCATTGAACAGATTCTTGAAGCCAAGTTGTTTGTGTACTCTAAGAAGATTGCAGAGCAGAAGCCAAACAGTATCCTCTACGGCACCCACGGTCCACTGCCACCTCTTTACAGTGTCTCCCTGCCTCAGATCTCCAGCCAGCTGGCCAGAATGTACCCTGAACTCACACTACCTCTTTTCTCAGGTAGCTGTTTGTGTCACATTTGTGCTGTGTGTGGCCACAGTAGGGTTAGCCACGGTATTTCAGCCTGCCGTAATACTCTCACAGGCTTGTCATCTTCTTATGGTTTACCCACTAAATGCTGCTTGCTCATCTTTCAGAGAAGTTTCACTCTTCCACCACCCACACACATACTGTATCTGTGAACACTCGCACCAACCACAGAAACACGGAGAGCTTAAATTGATTAAAGGACTCCCAGGTTTAAGTTGAATTCACGTACAGTATGTGTTTGATTATTTCCATGTAGAATGTAAACACCACAGTTCCCGCTGATGTTATACTGATGTTAGGATTGCCTTTGCCCTGCTTGTTCCAGAGGTTAGCCAGAGGTTCCCCACCACTCATCCCAATGGGAGGCAGATCATGCTAACCTACCTCCTGCCCTGGCTCAGTAACATCGAGCTGGTGGATAGCTGCCTGCTGCTTCCGGTCTTCACACCGTGCACCTCAGATTATGAGGCCTCTATCCGGACGACCAGCACAGGTTCATCCCACACACTGAAGGGCACAGGCTGGGGCTCCTTACAGGCCACATCTATGGTTCTCAACAACCTCATGTTCATGACCGCCAAGGTAAGGTCATGTTGGGAAACATGGAATGAAATGGGGCATGTGTAATCAGTCAATGCAGCTAACACGCTATGTTCTTTTTTTTGGTCAGTATGGAGATGACCTACCTGGACCCGAGATGGAAAACGCCTGGAATGCTTTGGTCAGCAATGAGAAGTGGAGCAACAATCTGAGAACCGCACTGCAGTTTCTCATCAGCTTATGTGGTGTCAGCAGTGACACCACCCTCTTGCCATATGTAAGACATATCATTTAGGTGAACTGGGAAATGTTATGTTGTTACTTTTACATTTTTAGTTCTTTCCAGTTTCTTACAGATATTGTGTGATATATTTGTTCAGATCAAGAAGGTGGTGATCTATGTGTGCCGGAACAACACCATTCAAACCATGGAGGAGTTGATATTTGAGTTGCAACAAACAGATCCAGTCAACCCTGTGGTGCAGCACTGTGATAGCCCTCCTTTCTATCGCTTCACTGCTACAAGCAAGGCCTCCACAGCAGCTTCAGGTACATTTAAAAAAAAAAAACACACACTGAACACTGGGAAAACTCAACTAACCAGGAAATCCTAACTGCTCCAGTGGAACCACTTAGTGGCCAACCATAGAGAACTGTGTTTGTTCTGGACAGATCTCAGTGCTGAATGTGGAGCAGTGTTGGTGTTAAAGATCATGCTCAGTTAACTTTCATTAAACATACTGTAAAACATAAGTCACTCTTTTTTTGTTTTTTTGTTTCCTAGGCACCACATCGAGCAGCAATACTGTTGTTGTGGGCCAGGAGAGCTTTCCTGACACAGATGATACCAAGACTGTGAAGGAGAATGAGGAAAGGTAGAGAACAATATCTTGAAGCTTATCATTAGATTAATTATAGTCCTACCAAGGCCCATCATGATACTTTTTTAATTTTTTTTTCTATTTTCTGACCTCAGGCTTAGCCACATAATGAGAGCCCACAACCGCCTGGAATCACGCTACAGCAACAGCTCAGGAGGATCTTATGATGAAGATAAGAGTGAGTGTATTTCTGTACCAGACACCCTTTGAAGAAATGTGGTTGTCATGGTCTAGTGAGTGTGGTTCGGAGGGTAAGATGGTGGCCGCCGGCATGGTGTCATTGATAATGCATGAGCAGTCTGAAGGGCCTAAAAGGCGTCTGTGAGAACTAGCACTGAAGCACTGGAGGACTCTGCACTGCTGCTAGTGACCCAAAACTGCTTTGTCATGCTCTCTTGGTGTGAATTAGTCCTGCAGACTAAGTATAATTTTACAATTAAACCACCCTTAAATATGCCCTTTGACAACTAATCTTTAAAATGTAAGTTCTTTTTATGATGTTATGTAGTTGTACATTATTTAAATGCATCTCCAGTCTGCCATTTGCCCACCTGCCCTGTCCAGCAATGGATAATCCACAAACTCTCATTTTTGATTGAAATTTGCCATATGTGTGTGCGTGATAAATGTCAGCAGTATCATTTTCTGTTTCCATTTAGGTGAACCTCTGCCCCCCTATGCTGATTGGCTGGTGGTTGTCATTGAGACCAATCAGCCCCATCCTCTGCCCATGCCTCTGAATGGAGGATGTTGGGCACCACTGGTGGACTTTTTGCCAGAGACCATCACGCCCAGAGGACCACTCCACAGGTTAGACTGCCATTTTGAGTCCAGATTAAAATGTCAAGACAAAACTTCTGCTAGTCACTCTGAAAGAATAACCAGGGCTGTTTACTTTGAGATCAGACTGATCTTAGACCTTTAATAACCTGACAACAGTTTACCTTTAAATGGCTGCAGATGAAGGCAGCACCGCTCAGCTTTTCCATTTGGTGGCTGTGCACTTCAAAGTCATGTTTTTGTGGATTAGATTTGTTTGGTGTGTTGTTGAGTTTCTTTTGATTGAGAGGCTTTACAGTTTATGTGTTTGTGTTTGTTTTAGGTGTAATATAGCAGTCATCTTCATGACAGAGATGGTGGTGGACCACAGTGTGAGAGAGGACTGGGCCATGCACTTGCCTTTGCTGCTTCATGCCTTGTTTTTGGGTGAGTTCACATTATTATCAGTCATCCCTGTAAAACCCATCCATGTAATTACTCCTAACTAGTAAGAAACGGACACTTGGGCAGTGGCTCTCAGCGTCAGATATGATGCAAATAGCACCCTCCAGCGTCTTTATGGAACGCACCGGACAGAGCAGCAGTGCGACTGAAGATGATGTAGTATTAAGAGCGACAAAGGTAGAGAGTAGTATGAAAGACCGAAATGCAGCGTAGTGAGGTTGGTTGGGGGGGTGGATGGGTCAAAGAACACAGGACTTTGACCCAGGAGACCGGGGTTCATGTCCTGTTCTTGTCCCGCGTGTCACTGAAACATACATTTTATAACCCCACCCACGATCTTTTCCTAAATCTAACTGTCCCTTTCTTGTGCCGCATGTCAGTCATTACGTCCCGAACCAGAGCATCAAAATTGACGTCAAGATTCCCGATGCTAAAGGAGACTTTTAGCATAAATAACAAACGCCAAAGGAACATGACCAAGCGTCCATATTTTACGCGATGGAAGAGTGAGAATGTGTGGCAATTACATGATATTTACATATTTGGTGTAATGCAGTACAAATCTCATTGCAGACTTAACATTTAATGACTATATGGTTGATGGCAGATTTTAAAATAATAATTTCTTAAGTATTTTGAGTCTAATATTATAAATCACCATTGTATTATAAGTACAAAGAGTTGTAGAATTCCATTAAAGCCTCGCTGGTTGAAATCTTTTATTCAGTTTCAAACAGCCAATACCAAACAGTTTAGTTATCTTCAATAGACTCTGAGATCAAGGTTGTGAAATGGGAAAAGGGAACTTGCCATAACAAACAACACCTTGTCCCAGAGATCCCAGTGTGCTGAAACAGGCTGACTGGTCTGTTCATTTCCTCAGGGATGGATCACTACCGTCCAGAGGTGTTTGAGCACAGCAAACGTCTCCTCCTCCACCTGCTCATCACGTTGTCCTGTAACAACAACTTCCAGACCATCGCCTCAGTGTTACTACAGACACGTGAGATCAACGGCACCAAGACCCTCACCTGCAAACCCGGTCTTCAGCCGGAGGACTTACCTTCAGGTAAAAATAAATATTGACTTGACGTGGCTTGACTTGACTAGACTAGACTTGGCTTGGCTTGACCTGACTTGACTTGAAATACAGGCTTTTAGTAATACTCACCTGTTTGCGTTTTCTCAACTACAAATACATTCACACTTTAGGGCTGCCCGCTCTGAGTCGACCAATCAGTCGTTTTGGTCTTAGTCGACTAGGATTTCTTAAGTCAATTAGTCGTTTTTTTATGCTTTTATGCTGAATGAATACTTTCCAGGAAACGTAGGAGCACATCTCTGGTAAACACAAGATTTAGAGTGGTGCTCTTGCACGATTCTTTGCGGATAAACACAGATCTGTCGATTAAATCAACTAATTTGATTAGTCGACAAATACGATACGAGTGTTATTACTAAGAATTTCTTTAGTCGAGGACAGCCCTCCACTTTACTCAAAGGTTGGAGTAGACCTGGACCCAGTTGACAGAGCTGCTTGGCTTGACACATTGCTGTTCTCTCTGGCTAATATAACCTTCAGCAACAGGAGGGGAATGGCTAACATTCCTTTCAGAGGATAGATAACTTTCTTATCGGGGGAGAAATATTTGGACACTGTGCCAAAAGCAATATTGAGCACACAGGACATCAAAGGTCTTGATTAAAGCATTCCATTTTGCTATTTTTGTCCCCCGGCCCAAATTGGGGCCATCTGCTCGGGCTTGGATAGGCTGGTTTGGCTCCCCCTCCTCCCCCTGCTGATTATTTGTTTTGCAAACGTCTAGACATTTTGAAATGTCCAGAGTATTCTTTGTCCATTTGGCTTTTGATTACAACTTGTATTCTAAAAATAGTATTAGTAGTTAGTTTTTACAGCTATACGACACAATAACATTGAGATCCATAGAAAACATTTTTTTTCATTTCCGTCACAGTCTTTGGAACATTTTCACTCCCAAGTGTATTGTATTTGTATAATTTGTGTAGGAAGTTGCAGAAATAATAAGTTTGTAAATTAACAGCAAGGAGATTAAGTGTGCAGCAACTCAGTAGTTAAACTTGACAGTTCTACTACTATTCTTGTATTTTAATAGTTTTTATGTAAATCACTTTGAATTGCCCTGTTGCTGAAATGTGCTATACAAATAAAGCTGCCTTGCCTTGCCACATTAAATAAATATTGTCAGTAGTAATTGGATGCAAATTCCAGACATGTTAAAAAACCAGTCATGCTGCTCCCTACATGTTCTCTTCTTAGGTCGGCTACAGACTGGATGCTTGGCGTGAGTGTGGCGTTTCTGTCGTTGATTTACTGCACTCAAGCAGTAGTATACTTCATGTTAAACAAAAATATATACTGATTTGATTACAGCAAAGACAACGTCTGCAGTATTGACGGCAAAATAGGCTACAGAATATTTGGTTCTGTATTGACAGGTGCAATATTTGAAAATCGATAATTATTATTATTTTTTTTAAATTACATTTATATCTGCATTTATGTCAAAACTTAGAGACTTTCAAACATCAAAATGTCATTTATTAATATGTATTTGTGTCAAAATGACATATAAACATCTTTCCGTATTCTATGTTGCCTGGAAATGCTTCCAACACACTTGCGTGTCGCGTGAAAAATAGGCGTTGGTCCTATTTCTAGCATGCACGTGTTTTCTGCGCACCTCGAGCCGCGCCTGAGATGTGCGTGTCACGCAGGCAGTGTGCACGCTCTAACCTGTTAACATGGGAGCCAAAATAAAAACAAACACGCCAAGTAGCTGACACGCTCACGCCATGCAGCCAGTGTGTAGCCAGCCTTACATTAACTCCTGCAAGTTACAGGTAGGGAGATGAAATCCAAACATCCAAATGAACCACTGATTGCTCTGTTGTGTTCAGGAGGATGTATTGACTTCCTGCGGGAGTGTCAAGCGTCTCCTGTGCCAGACTCCGGTCTGAGTTCTTCTTCCACGTCGTCCAGTCTGAGTCTGGGAGGCAGCAGCAGCAACCTGCCGGAGATCTCACATGAGGTGGAGGAGCTGGTGGCTTCCAACAAAATGGATGAGAAGACTAACAAGCTCATTGAGTTTTTAACAACAAGGTACTGATTTGAAAAAGTTGTTCCCCCGTTAAAATCCTTTCCAGCAAGTGCAGTGGTTGAACTCTGAGAATATAGATTTACTTACAGATCGTAAAGAGAGGCTGGAAGTATTTTTCACCATAAAAGCATGTTTTACAGCAAAAATATACTTCTGATATGCTGATATGCTTTCTCATATTTCTTGAGGTACATTACCACCTAGTGGTGCTGTATGCATAGTGCAATAGGTTCTTACAGGAGTAGATTAGATTTAACATGACCAATTGTACACATTGGAAATTCCAGATAAAACTATTATCTTCCATACTCTTGAAATGTTTAGGATTTGACTTTTTTTTTAATATAGATATTGCCAGTTTAAGTACAGGCAATACTTAATATGCTAACCAAAAGCACAGTAACGTCTAGGCTTGGTACAGGCTATTCCGAATAGTCAGCTAATTGTCCCAATTTCTATCATCAGACCTCCACATAGACAATATACTGTGTGTCAACGGTTGTTTTATAGAGCATGTGGACCACTGTGGTGCCATGAAGACATTTCAGCAAAGAACCAAATTTCAAAAAGCACTGGACAGCTGACCAACTTTCTGCGACATGTGGTGTCTGTGTTCAAAGAGTCCAAGTCAGGTAACCCTTCACGATATCCTTAACACTGTAACTTTTATTCTTGTGTTTCATACCTGTCTTATTATATTTCATATGTTTTTATATTCTATTTTCATGTTTTATGTAAAGCACTTTGAATTGCCCTGTTGCTGAAATGTGCTTCATAAATTAAGCTACTTAGCTTGCATTAACAGAAATTATAATAACTACAGAACCCTGTTTTTTCTACTCGATCATTTTCATTTACATTAGCACATTCTTCCGTGTGTCCCTAGATTTCCACCTGGAGCAGCAGCTCAGTGACGTGGCGCTGCAGACGGCGCTGTGTAGTTCATCGCGTCACTACGCTGGCCGTTCCTTCCAGGTGTTTCGAGCCCTCCGGCAGCCCATTTCTGCCCACGCTGTCTCCGACCTGCTCTCACGGCTGGTGGAAGTCGTCGGGGAACACGGAGAAGAAGTGCAGGTCAGTGCTCTGCGTGTGTGTACATGATGCATGTGCGTATGTGAATGTGCATATGAGAGCATTAGACATTAATAGGTTCAAGTGTTTATGGATAATACATGTAGGAGTTTGTGACTTTGCATCTTCATCACTATTGAATGCCCATTAGCAATATCGTTTGTAGATACAGTTGTTGTTAAAGCAGAAACTGAGGAATTCTACAAACTGAAAGACTGCCTCACTAACAGTATATCTTCATTTACTGTATCATTTGTATGCTGAGTTTGTTTTTTGGGAAGTAGCACATGTCATAATGTGTAGCATAATCATAGCATATAGCATATCATAGCATAATTCAGTACTGTTCAGCAAATGAGTTGAATGCCCCTGATGTTTGACCCTATTATAAGCATATTAACACAGAATTAAAGCTAATTATCATCTAGCAGAATCAGCAGGTCCTTGTACTGTCCATCAAATATTATCCAAATCTGTGGCCGGGTTGGCTCAGTGGGTAGAGCAGGTGCACATATACTTAGAGGTTTATGCCTCGACGCAGATGTCCAGGGTTCGAGTCCAACCTGTGACGAATTCCTGCATGTCTTCCCCCTCTCTCTCTCCTTCCTCACCTAGCTGTCCTATCAATTAAAGGCAGAAAAAAGCCCTAAAAAATGATCTTTAAAGGTCCCATGACATGGTGCTCTTTTGATGCTTTTATATAGACCTTAGTGGTCCCCTAATACTGTATCTGAAGTCTCTTTTATATAGACCTTAGTGGTCCCCTAATACTGTATCTGAAGTCTCTTTTATATAGACCTTAGTGGTCCCCTAATACTGTATCTGAAGTCTCTTTTATATAGACCTTAGTGGTCCCCTAATACTGTATCTGAAGTCTCTTTTATATAGGCCTTAGTGGTCCCCTAATACTGTATCTGAAGTCTCTTTTGTGTAGGCCTTAGTGGTCCCCCTAATACTGTATCTGAAGTCTCTTTTATATAGGCCTTAGTGGTCCCCCTAATACTGTATCTGAAGTCTCTTTTATATAGGCCTTAGTGGTCCCCTAATACTGTATCTGAAGTCTCTTTTATATAGACCTTAGTGGTCCCCTAATACTGTATCTGAAGTCTCTTTTATATAGACCTTAGTGGTCCCCTAATACTGTATCTGAAGTCTCTTTTATATAGAACTTAGTGGTCCCCCTAATACTGTATCTGAAGTCTCTTTATATAGACCTTAGTGGTCTCCTAATACTGTATCTGAAGTCTCTTTATATAGACCTTAGTGGTCCCCTAATACTGTATCTGAAGTCTCTTTATATAGACCTTAGTGGTCCCCTAATACTGTATCTGAAGTCTCTTTATATAGACCTTAGTGGTCTCCTAATACTGTATCTGAAGTCTCTTTTATATAGACCTTAGTGGTCCCCTAATACTGTATCTGAAGTCTCTTTTATATAGACCTTAGTGGTCCCCTAATACTGTATCTGAAGTCTCTTTCCCGAAATTCAGCCTTGGTGCAGAATTACAGCCACTAGAGCCAGTCCCACAATGAGCTTTCCTTAGGATGTGCCATTTCTGTGTCTGTAGCTTTAAATGCTATTGAGGAGGAGAGAGGGGGGGGGGGCAAGGTGGAGAGTGGGGGTGTGGCCTTGACCAACTGCCACTTTGCTCGTTTGAAAGCCATGATGTCTCTCTCTTTCTCATGGGTGGGCCAAATTCTCTGGCCGGGCAAAGCAGAGAAAGAGGAGGTAACCTTTCCCCTTATGACGTCATAAAGGGAAGATTCCAGATCGGCCCATCTGAGCTTTCATTTTCTCAAAGGCAGAGCAGGATACCCAGGGCTCGGCTTACACCTATCACCATTTCTAGCCACTGGGGGACCATAGGCAGGCTGGGGGAACTCATATTAATGTTAAAAAACCTCATAAAGTGAAATTTTCATGCCATGGGACCTTTTAAAATATTATCCAAATCTATCTGCTTTTTATCTGTTTTTGTCAGCATATATTGTAACAGCATTTAAGTGCTCTGTTATAATTAAATGAAACAAGAAAATCCTCCACAGTTGTCTTTCTTTCTCTTGCAGGGCTATGTGATGGAGGTATTACTTACACTGGAATCTGTGGTGGATAACTTGGCTGAATGTCTCAAGAACAATGATCTCATGGCTATCTTGACGAGGTTTGTGTCTCTTCTAGGTATATTTATGTTTAAAAGAAGGCATATTTTGTTAAAGAGCCCCTATTATACTCCTTTACAGCGTCATATTTGTACTGATTGGTCAGCTGGCCAACTCTGTTGTGATTGGTCAGCCAAATTCAAACAAGCCACTGGGCGGGCTGTGCTTGCTCAGGCAACACCTATGTGCAGCAAATATGAAAAACTGGGCTGGCTTTCTCAATCAGTGACATCACTATTTGAGGAATTTTTTTAGGCAGTTGAGAAAAAGTTCTGTCTGTGGGATGTACTTCATTTATTTTATCTATTACAGTACATACACAAAAACAGGGGCTCTTTAAAACATATCGTTACTTTAATTTCTTGTTTGTTTAATTCCAGAGCGTCGTCTCCAGATTTCCTCAGCAGTCTGAAGCTGCTGTCCAACAGGAAGAGCACCGGGCAGCTCAATCTTAGAAAAGAAGAGAGGAGCCGACACCAGAGGAGCTCCTCTGTCCCCAAGAAGTTCGGAGAGGCGGACAGGTGGTCTGATCCCCCTCGCAGCGCTACGCTGGACCGTATCCAAGCCTGCGAACAGAAGGTTGTGTCAGCCAAGACCCGCAGCATGTCCTTGTCCAAAGACAACATCAACGACCCAGCCAACATCAACCACCCCAGCAACCTGCTGGCCACCATCTTCTGGGTGGCTGTGTCCCTGATGGAGTCCGACTTTGAGTTTGAGTATCAGATGTCTTTGAGACTGTTAAATAAGCTGCTGGGCCACATGTCGCTGGACAAGCAGGAGAACAGGGAGAAGCTGGAGAAACTGCAGAGCCAGCTTCAATGGAGCAGCTTCACGGGGCTCCAGCAGCTGCTGCTGAAGGGCTTCACCTCTGTGTCCACCACTGACCTCACGCTCCAGCTCTTCTGCCAGCTCACAGCCGTGTCACGAGTGCCTGTAGTGGACACGTCACAAGCCATAGGTACACTTAGGGATGAGGAATTTCTCCGTATCGATATCGATGTATGAGGCTAGATATCATCTTACATTTTGGATATCCTAATGTTGTGATATGATACAAGTGTGCCTCTGAACTCTCAGATATTCTGGCTGATTAGACCTCTGCTCAGGTTGAAGGTGGGCCGGAGCTAAGATGGGAATTCATTAGGTCACAAATCTTTTCTACCAATAAGAATGATAAAGCTGTCATTTGTCCTGTCCTATCAGGTGCAACAGAGCTAACAAAAGGCTCAGGAAGATGTCAATCAATCAGTCTAACCACACCCACACAGTCCTGGGAAGAGGTCAGCCAGATTAACTCAAAACACCTGTGTGGGGGTCCAGGGGTCCGTTTCAGGAAGGAGGTTTAACAAACTCTGAGTCTAACCCTGATGTCTGAGTTGATTTACCCTGAGATGGAACTCTGAGTTTTCGGTTCTAGAACAGCTGATATGAGTTGGTTCAATCAACTCCGAGTAGGTTCACGTGCGTGAACCACCACAATAAAAAGGCAGTATGAATGGTGCCATGATACTACGATTCACCATGGTAACAACCACAAACAAACGGGTCGATGGAAATACTCATGCGCACAAACAGCGAGTTTGAACATGTATTTTGTTAAAAAAGCAAGACAGCGGCTGCTGTAAAAGAGAGAGAATTGGTGTGGGAGAAAATTGCTGCTAGAGTCAATGCGTAAGCATTAACAGAGTATTGATTTCATATTTAATCACAGTTAACTGATAATATTACTGGTGAAAACTGGAATTGTATTACACCTATCATTTCATTTAGGTGCAATCCTGCGGTCGAAAAAGTAAACTATACTAATCCCATTCTGAGGCTGCAGCACCATGATCATTAACAGAGCTATAATTTATAATCATTTATTTCTTTTTAATGGCTCTCGCTGGTTTGTGTCCAGGGAACAATACAAAAAACGTTTAAAAAACGTTTCAGAGCGAGTCACACTTTTCTGATGCTCTGCATACAGCGGTTTTACTATTACAGTATGATCCACATCACCAATAAGAAAACTGCCGTTTGCAAAAAAAAAAATACGACACAAAGAATGTGCTGGGATGTTAAAGCCTGTCCACGATGGTGGATGTTAGTGATATGAGGACGATAAAATATCTACATATCTGATGGACGGTGAAAAAATGTCTCACTATAGTCTCCCGACGTAAACTCTCTGTGAAGTAATCCAGCTTTTTCATCAACGGGATCGTCAACAAAAGGACATGACATGTTTGAGAAAAAAACGTTTTATAATCTGCCTAACAATACATTTTATTTATTAAGTGTTTATTCATGCAGATAACAAACTGCATTAAAATGCGCCTGATACAGACTGAATGAATGAATGAGGAAATGAGAGAGAAGAAACCTCGAGTTTCTTGAAGAAAACCTGCTCCCGACCAGGTTAGGTTCACAGACTCAGTTACCATAGTAACTGACTCTGAGGTTAAGTTCCCTCTCTTTCTGAAACAGAAAACCCAGAGTTTCCCTCATCTCAGGGTTAACTAACTCAGAGTTTTCACTAAACCTGCTTTCTGAAACGGACCCCTGGGCCGTTACAGCAGTGGTTCTCAAACGTTTTCACATCAAGGACCCCTAAACTGACACAAATTAGAACACGGACCCCCATCTGCTAAGACTTTGTCCCAGGGTCCCCTGCCTGATATCATTTTTGCTTTTAGATGTTTTATTACAGAAAGTGAAAGAAAGCCATGAGCAAAATAGTCATGCAATCTGTCATTGTGTTACTTATGGAAGAAATAATAGTGAAAATAAATTATTCCCCTTTTTGTTGGGGAACCCCTTCAAGGACCCCTTGGGGTCCCCGGACCGCACTTTGAGAACCACTGCTTTAGAGGCTACATTACAGTAAATTGATGTAATGTTCTGAACTTACCAGACTGTTCTAGCCTTTCTATTATTTGCCTTTACCCACTTAGTCATTATATCCACATTACTGATAATTATTTATCACAAATGTCATTGTGTAAATATTTTGTGAAAGAATAGTCAACCCTACAATATCAGAATCGAGGTATTTGGTCAAGTATATCGTGATATTTGATATTTTGTCCATAGTGCCCAGCTCTAGGTACACTGTAGGGATCGGTAGATACAGGGTTAATGTGAATGTTGATATTATTCCATTTTAGGTGTCTGTAAGCCTTTTATTTTGTGCCAATATTGTCAAATATAATACAGTAACAAAACTAAACACAAAAAACTAGAATTGCTGTAACCTTGTATCCACGTAATTTCACACAAAATACATGCCAGTGAACTTTCTCCAAAATTATTTTTCAAAGTGAATATTTTCTATTTTTCATATGAAATATTGGGTGAATTTGTGTGTTTCATCCATTAGGTTTTCCCTTGAATGTTCTCTGCCTGCTCCCGCATCTCGTGCAGAACTTTGATGGCCCGACGCAGTTCTGTCAAGATGTTGCTGAGAAGATAGCCCAGGTTTGGCTTTATAAATGTTTCTTTCCTCATTTTCGCTCAAAGATACTAATAAGTTTTAAGCTAATGCACTTTCTGTGTGTAGGTATGCCTTGAGGAGAAGAACGCCAAGCTCTCCAACCTTGCTCATGTCATGACTCTGTATAAAACGCACGCCTACACACGAGACTGCTTCTCTTGGGTCAATGTGGTGTGTCGATATCTTCACGAAGCTTTCTCAGCTATCACCCTCAACCTGGTCACTTACATGGCAGAGGTTCGTGCAGCCATGCAGCTGATGTTATATTTGCTGAGCAGCAGTAAAAGAGTTGTACAGTAATGATTATTATTACAGCTTCTCAAAAGATGCTAAATTAATGAATGGCATTTCATTCTGTTGTAACAGCTGTTGGAGAAGGGTCTCCCTAGTATGCAGCAGACCCTTTTACAAATCATCTACAGCCTCCTCAGTCACATGGACCTGAGTGGAATTCAAGCCAAACCCTTTAACATGGAGGTGCTCAAGACAATTGAGAAATTTGTCCAGGTGAGTTCAAATAGAACATTAACACAGATGATGTGTCCTACTGCAGATCATTTGTTTAAATGTGTGGCACCTGTATGCCTTTTTTAGTCATTTGTAGTTTATATTTTTAGGATATTTCTGTGGTAACTTTTACTTTATGAGTTAGACGTGCTCGGAAAGTGAAACATTCAGATCCCCCTACATCAGATGTGATCATTGGAAACCTTTAGGCATCGTGCTCAGAGACTCGTGTTCCCTGTTCCTTTTGTAAGTGTTCATGGGAAAAAACTCTGTCTTGTGTCAGCGCAGTAAATTTGTAGACACACCCAAACAATAAACAGTCTGCCCTTCTGCTGAAGACTAGGCCTCTGCTTATTCTCATGCTGAATCCATTTTCCTTTAGCTTCCTACTGTAAACCAACTGCCAGAACAAAAATAGAAACACACAGAAAGACATTTGTGGTTGTTTCTTTCTAAACATGTGGTTGTGTTGGTTTTTGTCTGCATGTATGGGTGAATTGGTGTGTGTACTGTATGTCTGTGTTGACTCTAGACTATCCATTGGGGGGAAGCGTTGAATATCCTGAAGCTGGTGGTTTCTCGATCAGCCAGTTTGGTGCAGCCTTCATCCCCACACAGTGACCTCTCCTACGAGGACATCAGCCGCGTATGGGACCGCTCCTCCAAGGCCTTGCCTGGGAAAACGCTGAATTTCCACTTTGACATATCAGAGGTTAGACTCTTTCTCTGACTTTCTTTTTTACCGTGTTCTTGGTTTGAAAGCCCCTGTCGCTTTAGGAGACTTTAATGCTTGTATGTTTTCCCTTGTATTTTTTTCCTGTATTTTCCAGGGTGTGGTGCTTATTGAGGTTGTGTGGAATCTTTTTAAGCTTTTTGGAAAGGAAGCATTTCTTCCCCTTCCTTAATGCCGATATTTCTTTTTGACCAAACCCTTTGAGATTAGCTTGAAAGCTTGAAAGGTAAACACAATTTGCCGAGCAGTGCAGTGCTGAAAAGTGGAAAGAATGTTACTGTAAAGATACAGACGGAGTGGCTGATGTGTGGGAACTGAACAGGGAGCTATTTGTGTAGTCCATGAATGGCAGGAAATGATGTCAGCTTTTTGCTGCAGTCCTTTGTATGTGAATCAGTGAGTTTTACTGAATAGCCAACAGCGTGTGTATTTAAACTTGAGACACACTGGACAACCACGGATATTTCTTGAAATATCCAGATACTTTTACACTGAGGGATAAAGCAGAGGAAAAGTAAGTTTGTTTTACCACAAATACTTCACGCATTCAAAATGCCAAGTGGAATAAAAACTGTGAACATTGATAAAAGATAAATGCCAGTTATGTTAAAAACATTGATCACTTTGCGGTCATTTTGAAACGATCAAAGTGCAGAAGAAACAGGAGCTGCTATGGAGCCTGAGTCACGGATTGACTAAGCAGAGAGGGGCTTTACTTTTTCAAACTTTCCCTGACTCATCAACGTTTCTGCCTGCACATGTCTGTTTGTTTGTGTCCACGCTGTCAGACACCGGTGATTGGTCGGCGTTATGATGACCTGCAGCGTTCTCCAGGCCAAGATGTGAAGAGCAGGACTGCAGCAGTGACCCGCAGCACCTCCTCTACCTCCTCTGGATCCGCTTCCAACAACGTCCTGGTGCCGGTCAGCTGGAAGAGGCCTCAGTCTTCACAGGTAAGCACTTCCTCCCATTCCTTCTTAGAATTATGCTCATAATATGAAGGGGAGGAGCGGCATTTGGTGCCTATTTAACACAATATTACCCCATTTACACCTGGCATTATAATTTGATCTGTATCTGTATCTTTGTGTATTTCCATTTTCTCTGCAGAAAAGAACACGGGAAAAACTGGTGAATGTATTGTCTTTGTGTGGACAAGAAGTGGGGCTCACAAAAAATCCTTCAGTAAGATACACTTCATTTTAGCAGTGCACTTGCTGGCCAGTTTTTTATTATGATGCATTCAAAAATTACCCATTAACCATTGTTCATGTGTGTCTCTTTGTGTCTCTGTGTAGGTGATCTTCTCCAGCTGTGGGGAGCTGGACCTCATGGAGCACCAGCCTAGCCTGGTGTCCTCCGATGATGGGACCCGAGAGCCAGACAACACGGATGACACCACCTCAGAGCAGCAGTTCAGAGTCTTTAGAGACTTTGACTTCCTGGATGTGGAGCTTGAAGATGGAGAGGTGAGTCCCAGGACCTAAAACGTTTAATAACAGTGGTAAAGAAAAGGATTTATTCTCCTTCTCACCTCCTCACACATTTGATGGACATAGTCAACCTTGTAAAGACAAAGGGTCGCCTGGGTAGCTCACCTGGTACAGAGGCTCAGTCCCCGCTGCAGCAGCATGTCTAAGCTGTCCTATCAAATAAAGGTCAAAAATGCCAAAAACAATCATCTTAAAAAAAAACTACAGTAAGAAAAACATAACTGGGCACTCTTACGTATACTGTACTGGGTCAGGTCTGCCTGCTCTGTGTAATGGGGTTTCTTTTTTCTGTTTTTTTCTGTCTGTGCTATCTAGGAGCTACAGGTAAGTTTAGTCATATTCAGTTTGTCCTTGCTGTGTTCTTTTAAAGTTTGCTTGTGCAGATAATTAAGTGGCCTGCGACACTGATGGCAAAGCGTAGCAAATGTGGGTGCATGGCGTGTCATTTTCAAAACCGATTCTGCAATGTTCATGTAGTGTAAAACATCGATCCACTCAACTCCTAAGTATTAGAAACAGTATGTTTAGCATATTTCTCATACACATTACATAGGACTAGTAGTCTGATAGTCACCAGTGACATGCATGCCAACATAAGGTGTCTTTCACCTGGATTACTGATTTTTTAGCTGATGAGTAATTGTACCTTCAGGGGATTTTAACAGTGTTTATTACATATATTTTGTCTGGTTGTGAAGAGAAAACAAGTATTAGTTTTAATACTGTACACACAGCTGACCTTAATTAGAGTTTAATCTTTAATTCTTGTCTTTTTTTACTCGATAAACAAATAATATCCTTGCGTTCACACAGTTGTATGTCCAAACCTTGCTCGAGTCAGTTCTATCAAATTACACTGAGGCCCAAATGCTGATGATCTACACATTGGTGTTTCCATTGTTTACAGCAATAACATTGTTGCTTTAACTGGTTAAATTTAACATCATGTTGCAGTGTTCAATTGTGAATATCTCGCTTTTGGAGTCAAGCTTAAAAACCACAGTAACATCTTGGCATTTTCGGCAAATTGATGCAATCTCTGCATATCTAAAGCTGCAGACATTGTATCCTGGAACATAGTGTCAGCTCTTCCCTCTGTGCCTGCTAACATTTCACACATACTGAGAACTAAAACAACTGCTTTGGTCAACAAAAGTGCACCACAGACAGTTTTTTATAAGTTAGTTGAATGGCCTGATAAGGTGTGATTAAAGTTTTCTGACCACATGCAAACTTTGTTTTTGATCACAAATGTCAAAATCAAAGCCTTTGCTTTCTCTCAAGCATTAGGCTAATCGCCACAGGAAGTCTCCCCTGTTTGATCCGTTGATGTGGAGCTTTGGTGGAATGTGAAAGTTGGCTGGCATTGGAGTAATGTCCTGTTGAAAAGTCACTCTGCATTTTAAGCAAGATGCAGTCACACTCAGAGGGTTAAAACCCAAACCCCTAACCCACATTTGTCTGCCAGTTTTATCATCATCTTGGTTTTTGGTTGTAGTTTGAGGAAACTCTGTAACAAGCTCACAACACTGTGTAAAGCTCCAGTATTCCTTCTATTCTTAGCTATAAGAGGGGAAACTCCCTCAGAGACTGCCCCCTCCCTGAACCTGCACTGCATGGTTGTGTGAATGTGTGTGTATATATACGGTATGTGTGTGTGTGTGTGTGTGTGTGTGTGTGTGTGTGTGTGTGTGTGTGCGTGCATGTGTTTGTGTTTACTTCTTGGTACTTGGTAACTCAAAGCTATTCTCTGTTGCAGGGAGAGACTATAGACAACTTCAACTGGGGTGTGCGTAGACGCTCCATGGACAGTCTGGACCGGAGTGACCTGCAGCCCCTGGAGGAGAGCCAGCTGTCCAGCAGCATGCCCAGCCTCAGCAAGATCACCCATGAAGACTCAGACGAGTCGTCTGAAGAAGATTCCCTCATGGCCAGCCAGATACTCTCCCACTCACAGCTTGTAAGTTCACCTTTGTTTGTATATCAATAAATAAATGTCATTATGATGAGAAAAGGCTGTTGAAGCATCAGGAAAATGATCCTTGTCACAGGGTATCTGCAGGTCTTGAAACATCTTGAAATTAGCTCAGAATGTATTAAAATTCATTTTGAGTGGTAATTCGCTAACTAACGGCTGCTCAATCTGTTTGTTGTGAAAGTAGGATTGTAAAACTACATTAAATTGCATTTTGTGTGGTATTAAAAACATCATTATAAAGAAATCTTACATAAATCTTGATGAACCCTGCAGTTATCAGTAGTATGATATTGATTTCAACCATATTCCTAACAAAACATTAATTAAATCAAATTGGCAGATGACACTTACTTAGGGCATTCAGAGGATCGTTATAGAAGTTATTTTCATCTTGGAGCCTCCATGTGCTTTCCTCTTGTGCCACCCTCAGGTTATTGTCAACTTTGCACACAAGGTAGCTCATCATTTAGTTTGCTGATCATGAATGATCATGTAGCTTCTCCTCTAGTGTCAACCACAGGACCACATTTGAAAAGCTCTACAAATAGCAAAATTGCCCCCATGCTGTTTGTTAATCCAACACAAATTGTAGGGTTTAGCTTCGTGAAGCATGGTCTTTAATTTGAGCCCACTAGATGGCTCTCTCTGTTTAACAAAGGGTTGAGAATACACTGAATTGCAATGCCTTAAGCGTGTTTTACAGTAACCGCAGCCCAGCTGGCGCGCGCACGTCATGGAATCACCGTAACTATTTATACCCGCGCTGGTGGCTGTGACACTAGTTGCAGTCTTCTCCTGAACAGAGGTGGCGCTAATGAGGAAAGGCTACCGACGTTGCTCTTTCTACGGACAAGAAGAAGAAGAAAAAGATAAACAACGGCAGAACTGGCAGCAGCATTGACGTCAATGCTTCGATTTGATTGGATGACCTACTTCGTCGGATCAAGCCTTTCATTCACCATAAAAGAACTCATCTTAACCCAGTAAGTTTATAAGAGAGACTTGCAGTCACTCTGAGAGTCCTGGCATCCGGTTGCCCAGGAGCTCGTTCATGCTTCCTGTTTCCGCTTTGTCGCGCAAGATCTACTTCATTTTGACGTCACAATGGCGCACGCCAGCTTGGCTGCGGCTACTGTAAAACATGCATCAGACCTTTCTCTTAAAACCAAGAGTGCGCCATCTAGTGGGCTCAGAAAATAAAGAAAATAGTTCACCAAGCTTCATTTGGCCATCACTAGTGTCCAGGGGCTGCTAGCAGAGCTTTACATTTTTGCATCATCTATTGTCTTGTTTGCATCATCTCTCTGATATCCCATGACCACTGGTCCTCTTTCAGTATTAGCTAAAGTTTGTAGAAACTGTGGTGGCAGATGGAAAGCCCATGTGTCCACGCAGCGGTCATCCCCGTCCTCTCCTGTTCCTGATTGGTCTGCCAGTGCTTACAGCTAATTCAGGAATGTTGTAGAATTTGCATTGTTAGTTTTCAATCCACTGTTTTGACCCCTCTTTGTTTTCAGTGTTTCTGAAAATTTTTTATGTTTATTGAAAAATGGCACGTGCTATTTAGAGAAAATGTCATGCTTTGTCTCTCTTGCAGATGGTCAGCCTCTCTACAACAGCAGAGAACAGTAACAGGGACTCGTCCTCTGCATTTTTCAATACAACTTCAGCTGATTCAACTCCCCTGAACACCAAAAATCCTAGTTTCGAGGTCCAACAGCCAGAGGACTCGAAGCAGCGGGTGAATAAGGGCTTCAGAGTGTCTGAGATACTGGCAACTACTAACTCCTATCACAATTCCATACTAGAGTTCTTCACTAATTTTGCCAAATAAGCTATTCTGTTGCATCTTTTCTTGTGTCTTGGATGTTTTAGGTGCTTTGGGTTCAGTCTATGTATTATTATGTGGCGTTTCTAAATTTCCTCTCTTCATGCTCTGCATGAGCCGGTCTTTTCTTGATATTTCAGTCGGTGCATGCTAAAGGAGAATGAACTAAAACCTGTAAGCAGGCAATCTATAACGCTTTGGGCTATGGGCTAGTTTGTGCCTTATTTTAATTGTGGCAGTATTAGGGGGTTGTAGCCAGCAATAGAAAAATCTTTTTCCTTCTGTGTTTGTCTGTTTAAGGCAATGTGTATACCTATTGCTTCTGTGTGGATGGCTCTAAGCAACAACTAAAAACTCTTGGCATGTGGGAGGTCAAGAAAGGTTTACACATTGCCTGTCCCAAAACATGAGTGTGCAGGGCCATGATGCTGGCTGAATTAAAAAAAAAAAAAAAAAAAGTATATCTATTTAATTGGCACAATTTATGCACACTAAATTTAAAGTAAAAATAAAGGAAAACACCACAAGGAGTGTCCGTAGGGTCCCACGCCAAGGTTAGTGTATCCATTTTACCCACAAACGTATCTGTTTAATAATGAAGTATAACAGAGGGAAGACATAATATAATAATATAATAATAACCTTTACTGCATGCTGTCTCAGTATTTGTTTATAACTAGTCCATTTTGCCAGTTCCTGAGAAAGCATGTGTCCTCCCTGTGTTCCTTTAGCATGATGTGTCACAAGAAGAGGAAGACACCAATGTCCACGAGGACGACCCCTCTCTCTCCATCAGTGATATACCCCTGGAATTTCACTGTGGTGACAGTTTGACAATGGACATGGTTCACATTGATGACAAAGGAGAACTGGACCTTGACAGCTTCTTACCCGGGTACCTACTCCCAACTTCTCTCTATAATGAATAAAGTTAGATGGCAATGCCATTAATAACATGGCTTTATGTCCACTCAGTCTCACCGAGGAGGAGAGAGACGACATGCTGGAGTCCCGATCCTCACCGCCACCGTCACCCTTCTTCTCCGCCATCCTGGCAGCTTTCCAACCAGTGGTATGCGATGATGCAGAGGAGGCTTGGAGAAGTCACATCAACCAGCTTGTGTCCGACTCCGATGGATCCTGTGCAGTCTACACTTTTCATGTGTTTTCTTCACTGTTTCAGGTATTCCACCACGGCATTGTAGCCAGCATACACCTAAATTCCATTTACCGTGTGCCTGGCCAAACTGAATAATTAAAGTGAAAGGGTAACAGGATTAATTATTGGCTGATTAACCTTTAGAGGGAGAGGCTTCCTTTCAGAAGAGGTCTGATAATTACAAATAGAGGGCACTCTGTAGATGCTTTCAGCTCAGAAATCTTCAGGGATTCATTAACCAGATGTTGTTCACTTCACTGACCAAAGCTGACGATGGAGAATTTGAGAAATAATGACAGAATGGAAGTGCCTTAAATTATGTAGGGGTGGCTTTGACAGTATCCCAGCCAGCCTGTTTTTTCTTCATTTGCAGAATATCCAGACCAAATTTTGTTCCTTGACCTGTGACGCTGTGAGTTACCTCGGTGATGGCCTGAGAGGATTGGGATCAAAGCTTTTGAGGTCTTCTCAGATGCTGACGTCATGCTCAGAGTGCCCAACGCTATTTATTGATGCGGACACCGTGAGTAACCTGAGATTTTTTTTCCGGTTTCAAATACTTTTGGTAGTAACTTTGGTAGTTGAACAAATTCAACAGCAAAACTCTATTTTTTCAGATTATGTCCAATGGATTCCTGGAAAAAATGAAATTCAGCGTACTGGAACTTCAAGAGTATCTTGATACGTACAACAACAGAAAGGAGGCAGCTCTGACTGTAAGGACATTCAATATTATGCCTTTCAGTCTGAATGTTACCTGTATGTTGTCACTGAGTTGTTTATGTTGTGATTCTGTTGTCTCTGTTACCAACAGTGGTTGCACAACTGTAAGGCCACCTTTCCCAGGAGTGCTGGGGGCACTGTGATAACATGTCAACCAGCAGAGCATAAGGAAAAGGTACAGTAAAACCATACCTTTTTAGGAATATGAGCTATAACTCTGACGTGCTATCATTTCAAATGATAATTTTAAAAAAAATATGATTTTAAGGAAAATTGATGCTGTTTCTGTAAGAATGGAATTACAAAAATGACTGGAAATACTAAAGATTCCACTTCAACTGACTTTTCATACTGTATTCTCTGCATTACGATTACTGTGTGATACTGTAGCTCTGTGAGTGTTACCTCTAATTTTCTATGTATATGTAAATGTCAAGTTCCTGACAACCTTGAGTTGCCGCACATCACATTTATTATCTCATTCCAATGTGCATTGTGATCATTTTTTAACTCTGCTGGGCATGGGAGCAAGTTCTCTTAAGTTGCACTTGATCTAGCAGTAAACAACTACGCTCACTTCACAACTGAGGAAAGGAACCGCAAAATGGAAAGTTTTGCTGCTAAAAGATGGTACTTAATAGCTAAGAGATTCCCACCAAAGTGAGTGCATTTGTGCTAATTAACAGGACAAATTGTTACTTTGCTTGGCTTTTTTCACTTGGCTTTTTGATTAAAGGTGCCCTGTGGAGTTTTCTTGTTAACAAACGAAAGTTATGGATACATTCAGTGTTACTCACCAAAACTCATTGTGTGCATCCTGCTCTAACAAACGTGTCGAGTGCTTTTTCTTACTCATTAAGCATTTGCAAAATATTTTAAATCCAGCATTGTTTACTAGCTTGTAGTCTTTTTCTTCCCTGTCTTTCTTTGCACATTGCAGCATATCTTGGTGTGTTACCGCCACCTACATATCAGTAGAATAATGTGACACCATCAGCGGGACTATGTTGTGTATCGCGTCACCATGTACGTCATTTTGCACGTGCACAGGACAAACAAAACGTGGAGCCACTCGTTGCTAAACACCTCCATAGCGCTGCTAGAGGTCAAAAACTCCACAGGGAAACTTTAATTCATGGCGACCACCTGCATGCCAATAAAAATGTGTGCTAATACTTTTCACCCACTTTCAAATGGAAATAATAAGGAGTTGCATGCCCTTCTTTTGATTCTGTTTTCCCTACTTCTTGTCTGTCCTGTAACATGCTTGCTTTGTAGCAAATGGAATCTCTGGCTGTAAGTTGGAAAGTTCCTCTTTGTTGTTTTCAATGTTCTTTTTCTTTTTTTTTAAAGCAAAACTTTGGCCTACTGTAACCCCATTTTCAGCACTTGTAAAGTCTTCTGTATAACTACAGCAGGTCTGACATATATTTACAAGTAGTTCTACAGTAGTTGTATGTGAGTTTCTTATCCATCAAATGCAGAACTCTACCTGATCAAGTATAAATGAATATCTAAGACGGAGAAACCTAGCCCACTGAAATGGCATTTTGCTAACAACCACTTCTCTCTTCCTTTCAGCAACTGGAGCTCTGTCACAGACTCTACAAACTCCACTTTCAGCTGTTGCTGCTGTTTCAGTCCTACTGTAAGCTGATTGAACTGGTCCATGTAATAAGCTCTATTCCCGAGGTAGGTACATCATGCATTTGCTTGTCCTCTCTTTTTGGAACCATGACACCCACCATCTAATCCATGGCTCTGTTTAATAATAATAATCCCTCTTAACCTTTAGCTGACAAATATGTCCAGAGAGCTAAATGAGCTGAAGAGCAACCTGAGAGTAGCAGCAGCCTCGGTCACGAATGATGAGATTGCTGCCCGTGACAGATCCTGCTCTGAACCCACCTTCAGCTCCTCTGAGACTGCTGTGCAGGCCATCCTCGAGTGTCTGAAGAACAGCGAGTTTCCCACAGCCATCCGGTACATTCGTGAGTGCAGGTGAGAAAATAAAAAGGCTTGTTTTTCTGTACATAAGGGTCAAAATATGCCTTCAGTCAATAACATTTAGTTTTTTCATTGCAGAACATTGTGGCCTAACGACATCTTTGGCAGCCCCTCCGAGGATGAAGTCCAGACTTTACTCAACATCTCCTTCAGACATCAAACCTTGGGTCAGACAGGAACTTTTGCTCTGGTGGGCTCCAAACAGGACCTGACAGAAATCTCTGTTAAGTTGATGGAACTTAACGGGGAGATTCGGGACATGATCCGACGAGCCCACGGCTACCGAGCCATCACAGCTTTCCTCCCAGACTCCAGGGTTTCAGGCTCGACTCTTTGATGGTGGTCTGGCAGTGTGTGACACCCGTTTCCTGCACAGCACCCTGTCCCATGCCTCGCCTCTGGTCCTGTCTGGGGCTGCTGCTATCATCTCAGTAGTTAACAGGCACTCTGCTCTCTCCTGGGAATAACCAAACCCCCTTTCCTCTTCTTGCTCTCAGCACATCAGAATGACATAAAGTCAGATCTTCAGATGTGCAGGAATACTGTTGTTGTTTTTTGAAGATGAGAGACTTTGCTGTTTGCAAAGAAACTTAGGCTTTTATTGCACTAACTATAAAAATTGTCACAAAGCGACCACTTGCTACTGAGGTTAACAACTCTTACATTTAACAAATGACATACCAAAGCTAAGTAATTCTCTTTCAGTTATGTTGTTTTAATTGTCAAGGGAAAATGTGCAATCCTACACTGAAGTGGAAGAACTTTACTATATCCTGAAAGAATGTATTTGAATATCACAGCATTGGAAAACATGAACATTGTTCGTACAGAAAAAGGGAGGCTTCATTACTTGGTTATAGGTGTGTGTGTGTGTGTGTGTGTGTGTGTGTGTGTGTGTGTGTGTGTGTGTGTGTGTGCGTGCGTGCGTGCGTGCGTGCGTGCGGGTGCTCGAGTGTGCAATATAAACCTGACGACCATCACGGATGGAATTATGGATACTGATTTACAGAAATTGTTCACATTTAACTACTTCGACATGCTGCAAAACTACTGTAACGTCTCCCATACCTACACTACATGATGATGTGTGAGTTACCCGTTACTTAAAACATCTTCCTGTTCCTTTTTAACTGTGCAGCTTTTAGCAATTAGGTAAATTATTTAATATTATTTGCATTAGAAAAACATGCATTTATCAGACTAGATTTATAAAAAAGAAATATTTTGTTTCATCTTTCAACCTGCCAAGCTTGCAAATTCTATGTACTATAAAGTGTAATAGTAATGCTTATGGATAAAAACAGAAACTATTTTAACTGAATAATTGTACATAGAGCAATGGGGGCTTTGCTCAGACTCATAAGATTGTATTTTTATGAATTTACAATTTGAGTTGCACGTAGAGTGAAAGATAGCTACATGTTTGTAAAGCTTCCACAAGAACGGTGTGTGTAGCCTCTCGCCTTGTAAATACTGCTGCCTTTGCAATGTACTGTTCTTTGGTGTTCTGCACACTAATGTAACAATAAAAATAAAACATTTGTTAACTATGGTTTCATTTTGGGATTTGTGTGATATTACTGTTTTATTTTTTATAAACTTGGGAACTATGGTGCCTATAAGCTCTACCTGTCAGATGCAGCTTTGAGAAGACCCCTGACAGAAAGAGGAAGCATCACATCTGGCTCTGCCAATTCTCATGATGGAGGAGGGTGAGGGTATACAGCCAGAAGCTTAGGAGCTAGGGAATGAATGTACCCAGACATTTTAATATTATTCTTCTGTTATTGAAAGAATGTGACATATTCGACCATAATTGCCCCATTACAGAGTCATCCTAATATTTATGTAATAAGTCCCCTATCCTTGAATGTAAAAATGAACTAAACTGAACGTTAACAGGTATCCTAGCTTTTGAAACCTGTTAACGTTAAGTTACTAGAAATACTTACCTATAGATACAGACATGTATTATAAAGTAATATTGATGATAGTTACCTGTTGAGAATAAGGACATAGTATTATTCAGTATTATTATGTTAAGGACTCCTTCCCATGATAGACTATAGTAAACTATAGGTTCTTACCTTGTTTATACCAATGACTTATACAGTCTATGGTTTATACTGATGTGGAATAACGTGGATGTGATTTTGTTATTAATGAACGGTCCTGTAGGGGGCGATCATACACCGTGTTTAGGTAGAGTGCATGTTTTCTGACCATGTTTCTGACCCATGTCCTATGCCCATGCCCCATATACTGTAGGTTAATGTGAGCGTATGTGAAATGCCATACCAAACAACTGAGTAAAGCTTTCCAACGTATTTGATTCTGTGGACATTCAGTTATTTAGAGGAATAGACTCCATATTTAGAAGATACAACCGTCTCCACACGACTCTTATTTTGAAGTCGGACTTCCAGAGTTCCGGTGCGCGAGGTTTGTTTTCGAAGCAGGAGCAAACAGGATGGTTACTATGTTTGACTCTTATTAAAACTTCTTTATCATCGTGGTTTTAATTATTTGTCGTCAACATTTTGTCAAGAGTTTCATCACAACATGAAAGTCAACACTCTCGTACACTTACCATGGTAAGTTAGAATAACATTAACTTCAAAGGTTAAATCTACTTTTTGGGTAACCTTAACGTTAGCAGTCAATGTAATGTTTAATGTTTTCTAGACACTGTCAGCTAACTATAACATTTTAGGGCTGTGAAACAAACGTTAGCTAACGTTACATTCTCGACAATTTGTCCTTAGCAGTTTTACTATTCAGTTAACGTTAACGTAAGCTAGTGTAGTTGATTAGCAGCTAACGCTAGGCTATCATTCAGCTTAAGTGAGAATCAGATTTTTAACTGATGTCATGTTGAAAACTTTGTCTTTTTCAGGTGTGCCACATAACAAACTTTAGGGATTATATAAATCAACTGGAATGGATTTACCCTCCAAAAACATGTACGACACATACAAAGATGAAATCTGGAAAGGTAAGACAACAGTTGTGTCTCTGTCTTTGTCACAATAACTTGGACATTATACGCTGCACAAAGATTGTTCAGAATCAGAATCAGAATCAGCTTTATTGGCCAGGTTTGCGTAGCTAGACAAACAAGCAATTTGACTTCGGCTAATCTTTGCTATCATGTACAACACTGACTTAACATATAAAGAATAAAAAACAGAAATGACAGTAAGAAATATAAGAAAATACTGTTAAGTATACGGTATAACACTGCACTAGAACTTACAACATTACAAAAAATATACAGTAGCAATTGAAGAGAGGGAAGGAATGGTACAATATCAGTATAGTCCGAGATTTAAGATTTAAGTATAAATATAGTGCAAGACAGTTCGGTGCAATGGTCATATATTATTAACAATATTGTAAGATCGAAATATACAGTATCTCACAAAAGTGAGTACACCCCTCACATTTTAGTAAATATTTCATTATATCTTTTAATGGGACAACACTGAAGAAATTACACTTTGCTACAATGTAAAGTATTAGGTGTA
Source organism: Sander vitreus (assembly GCF_031162955.1). Taxonomy (NCBI): domain Eukaryota; kingdom Metazoa; phylum Chordata; class Actinopteri; order Perciformes; family Percidae; genus Sander; species Sander vitreus. Next base: position 2,310,936 of record NC_135857.1, read on the forward strand.
CAGCTTGTATAACAGTGTAAATGTGCTGTCCCCTCAAAATAACTCAACACACAGCCATTAATGTCTAAACCGCTGGCAACAAAAGTCAGTCCACCCCTATGTTAAATTCCCATAGAGGCAGGCAGATTATTATTTTGAAAGGCCAGTTATTTCATGGATCCAGGATACTATGCATCCTGATAAAGTTCCCTTGGCCTTTGGAATTAAAATAGCCCCCCACATCATCACATACCCTTCACCATACCTAGAGATTGGCATGGGGTACTTTCCATAAAATCATCTCTCAATGCAAATCAAACCAGCTATTAGGCTAACTGATACCATGCCAGTCTCTAGGTATGGTGAAGGCTATGTGATGATGTGGGGGGGCTATTTTAATTCCAAAGGCCAAGGGAACTTTATCAGGATGCATAGTATCCTGGATCCATGAAATAACTGGCCTTTAAAAATAACAATCTGCCTGCCTCTATGGGAATTTAACATAGGGGTGTACTGACTTTTGTTGCCAGCGGTTTAGACATTAATGGCTGTGTGTTGTTATTTTGAGAGGACAGCACATTTACACTGTTATACAAGCTGTACACGTAATACTTTACATTGTAGCAAAGTGTAATTTCTTCAGTGTTGTCCCATTAAAAGATATCATGAAATATTTACTAAAATGTGAGGGGTGTACTCACTTTTGTGAGATACTGTACATGAGGTAGATGATCAGAACAGTGTTGATTGACTTTGTTCAGTGTAAGGGTTGGGGCTATTTCTGAGTGTTCAACAGAGTGACTGCTTGGGGAAAGAAGCTGTCTCTGTGTCGGCTGGTTTTGGAGAACGGTGCCCTGTATCTCCTACCAGAGGGAAGGAGGTTGAACAGTTTGTGACCAGGATGCGATGGGTCTGCAGAGATTTTCTGACCCTGGACCGGTACAGGTCCTGGATGGTTCATGATGCAGGACTGTTGTAATGCATTTCCAGCTGTTTCTGATATTGTGTCCTACCCTTTAAATCCAGCTGCATAATCAGAAAATGGTACTTTGTGTGCAATCACAAAAGACAAAACATTCTGTGTGTGGAGGTTGTGTAGTCATTACTATTCTATTAATCCTTTTTAATGTCCCAATTTAGAGCTGGGACCCCTGGACCCTGACTGGTTTGAGGCACTGACAGCTCAAACGTTCACTAGCGAGGGAAATGTCTCTGATCAAGATGACCTGTGTGCCAACCAAGAGGGACATTTTAAAACACCCTTTGACAGAACTGCAGTAGAAAGTCAGCTGTTTTCAACCCCCAAAGTTTTTAGACAACGGCGAGTTGTGTCTCCTGAAACTGAGGATGAGCAGTCGTTCACTGGTGAACAAGGTAATGTATTATTAAAGTTGACCGTTTATGTATTTATGCAGTAATCTAAATACATTTTTCTAGCACATTGCATGAACTCTTTCTAATCAGGAATATGAATGTCTGTATTGGACATTTTAAATTCATTGTTGTAAATTGTACTTACCTACTTGTGTTTGCATTGAAAAGCTTTTTGATGCATTTAAATTAGAGGTGCAACGATGAATCGATTAGTTGTCAACTATTAAATTAATCGCAAACTATTTTGATAATCGATTAATCGTTTGAGTCATTTTTTTTATTAAAAAAAATAAGATTTCTCTGATTCCAGCTTGTTAAATGTGAATATCTTCTAGTTTCTTCTCTCCTTTGTGACAGTAAACTGAATATCTTTGAGTTTTGGACAAAACAAGACATTTGAGGACGTCATCTTAGGCTTTGGGAAACACTGATCCACATTTTTCACCATGTTTTGACATTTTTATAGATCAAACAACTAATCGATTAATCGAGAAAATAATCGACAGATTAATCGACTATGAAAGTAATCGTTAGTTGCAGCCCTAATTTAAAAATAATGTTTCTCTGTGGTACGTCCTAGAAAAAGAAACATCGCCATGGACAGCAACACAAAGTCCATATTTGTTTCGGATGTCAAAAGAAGGGTGAGTGCTGTTTGAAAGAAAAACTATACGTTTATTAAATATTCCAAATTAGTTTTTGCATAGTTCTTATTTCAGTGTTTGTAGGCATTCTAAAGGGCTGTTCAGTTAAAGCGAGAAAGGAACGAATATAGATTTTATATTCAACTCTTGATGGTAAAGAATTGTTCTTTGAGAAAAGACTCGTACGTTTACAACTTAAATACATCACCATACATTGTTAATTCAGTGTTTATGGAATTACTTTAAAGGTATTCTTTTCAAAGTTACTTGTATTGTCACTGCTGTTGGCAGTTTTAGATGTCTATCATGTTCTTTATAGGGTTCGAGGTGCAAAATATGGAGGTTTCCACCCTCAGAGTCAGCACAGTTTTGGTGAGCTATAGCATATCTGCATGTCTGTTTAAATTACATTTGACAAAAGATTGAATCAACACTGGTTAATTTGTTTGCCTTTGCCACCTGTACAGATCTGCTTCATACCCCACAAAAATCCCCAGTAAGTGTATTCAATCTAACAGTGATATTATCTTCCTTTCAGCAAATGCCGGTATGTGAATGTGGAGTAATGGATTACATTAAGGTTTCCCCTTTTCATATACTTTTTAAATGATACAGGTCAGCTATGCCAAGCGTGTATCTGAAAGTCTCGGAGCACAGCTTCATTCTGATATGTCATGGACCAGTTCTCTGAATACTCCACCACCATCCACCCTGATTTTATGTAAGCAAATGACACAATTGGTTGTTTTAAAAAAATATCTTTATAAGTGATCTGTGAAATAATTGTCTTCTCATTTTAATAGCTAAAACAGATGAGAGTCCCTGTCCAGTGAGTCTTTCTGACGAAAAAAATGTTGTTGTGAGTACTCCGTCCAGCCCAAACATACATACACATATTTCTCTCCCAATTTGTAGAATGTAGAAATAAGAGTTAAAGATGTTCTGCTTCTTCTCCATTATGAGATCTGTCAAAGATATAGTAACATATATTGACACCACAAATTCTTCACGTCATACTATATGAAATGTCAATAGATGAGGACTCAAGAGGAAGAAAATAAGGCAGATGTGAACATTGATTTTAGTTTAGTTTTTTTTAATAACTCCTAATTTAATCTCCCAAGTTACATACAAAAGTATCCCATCATACACACGCACAGAAAAAAACTTCATTATAGCATACACAGACATACAACTGCCTACCATACATTGAAAATGTAAAATAATGAACCATAGGAATTACAATGTATATCAATCATTCAATCAATCAATCAACATTTATTTATACAGTAACCAAAAGGTATCCAAAGTGCTTCACATCAGAAACCAAGACTAAAACACACATCATATAACATATCATACAATAAAAAGAATGACACATAGAAACAATAAAATCAGAAAAGGTTACATATAAATAGGAGAGTGAAATTGTCACACCACTACTACGTATTAAAAGCCTTTCTAAACAGATACGTTTTGAGTTTAGACCTAAAAAGCGCTACATCTGTAGTCGTCCGAATTTCAGGGGGTAACTTGTTCCAGAGTCTCGGGGCAGCGACTGCAAAAGTCTGATCACCCCACCGTTTGTACTTTGACCTTGGGCCGTTTAAGGCCTGGCCCCGGAGTATGTTTATTACTTGTTTATTTAAAACAAGTAATGACATGTACAGGATACAACTTTTTCATGGGACCTACATACCTGCATATAAGTGTCACTTTTACACTTAAATCTTTATTCCGCGGTCCATAGAAAAATGGGATTTAAAATGTGTCCATGTTTTTTCAAAGATTGTTTTTGGCATTTTAGGCCTTTTATTGACAGGATAGTTTAAAGCGCCCATATTATGCTCATTTTCAGGTTCATAATTGTATTTTAAGGTTGTACTAGAATAGGTTTAATTAAAAAAAAATATATATATTTTTGTTGTACTGCACAGCTCTCTCTCACTGCTGCAGATCCTCTTTTCACCTGGTCTCTGTTTTAGCTACAGAGTGAGACCTCTTTTCTTCTTCTTCTCTACTATCTTTGATTGCACTCGCACATGTGCAGTAGCTCAGATGTAGATCATGTCAGCTAGCTAGCTCCATAGACAGTAAAAGAGAGGCTGTTTCTCCAACTTCGGCAGGATTAGCTGGGAGACTTCTAAACAAGGGCGCACCTGTAAGTAGTTATTTTGTAGGTTATGGTGAACTTGTGTGTGTGTTGTAGCAGTGCTTTGCTATTGAGAACGAGGTAGCATGCTAGCGTTAGCATTAGCGTTAGAATGCTAACGCTACAAGCTAACGGTTGTGGTTAGCCAGCTCGTTTCGGCTTGTGACGTCACAAGCCGTGCCGATTTTAAACAGCTCACCCGGAGACTGAAGGCAGGACACATTCAGAAACCGTATCTCACTCAGAACAGCATGGATGGATTTTTTTCAAAGTTTTGTATGCGTATGGAAGCACCAGAGACACAAAAGAACACCCCAAATATGGGCACTTTACAATATGGGATGACATGCGTAAAAGGGTCGAACCTGCGGTCGCTGCGTAAGGAATGAGCCTTGGTACATGGGGCGCACGCTCAACCAGGTGAGCTACCATGGCACCCAAAAATGTGTCCATATTTAAAATTTTTTTTTGAAATGATCAGATTTCCTTCTTGTGGAAAAAATATTTTCTCTAGTTTTGATTGAAACGTTACATCCTTCAACCACCTGGCATGAAAAGGCCATTTGGGATTTTTTCAATGAAATATTATAAGACAGCAGGCTTACAGGCAGGTACATATAAGTATTCATAGACCTGGCAGCATTCTCTGGTTTTACACCAAACAAATGCCTGTTAAAGGATTTGGTTAAATCCATGTGGTGTAAGCATCTCTCGGACACAATGGGCAGTCTTACGTTGCATGAGCCCATGTCTACCACAGGAAGAGGACTCATGTACTTGTTCAAGAATTGTTTTTTCAACTCTCTCTAAAGTGGAGGGTCCCTTGTTCCCAGTATTCGTTACATTTTTTCCCGACCGTGGAAACATGCCATTACAGTAAACATGGTAAATAAGCAGGTGTGGCATTTAAAATGCTTCTGAATCTCAGTTTTTCTATCTTGTCTTTCTCAGTTGGTACGGAAGCTTTTCCCTTCTCTTTCAAATGCATCCAGAGTCGGAGTCGTGTCACCCAACAAGAATGACATACCTAATGTTCACCAAGGTACAGTGTACAATTGCAATTATCCAAGATGGTGCAGTGGCTCTGAATATAAATTACAAGACTATGCATTTGCAACAGATTATCTTATTTGTGTTGCACAAGCTTTTAGATGCAAAATGATACTGATTGCTGGTCTGTAATCAACAGGTGTTGTTTCCCCTGAGCCTGGTCAGAATCCAGAGTCCCACGACTCCCCCCAGAGTTCACTGAATCAGCGTGACGCAGTTTGGAAACAGACGCTACCAGATGCTATTGAGGATGGAGATATACGCAGAACTGTAGCAAGTGTTCTTGATGGAGCTGAAAATGTTCTCTCTATGTTTTTCACCAACAGTAGTTCAGCACTGAGAAAAGTGAAAACTGACAGAATCAAAAGAAAGCAAATCATCCTGACAAAAGAACAAGACTGCAGCTCTGCGGACACCTCACCAACAAGCAGCGCTGCATCCAGTGAACAGAGAACAGCTGATCAGGCGCCTGGCAGGCTTCCCTCACCCCCACCGGTGAAAACTGGAGAGATTGGAATCACCCAGTGGTCTCCGTTGAGTTTATCTGAAATTTCACGTTGTACTGTGGATACTTCTTGCCATGATAATAATCCCGTTAAACAAGTGGAAAACAAGATTTTAACAGAACAACTGCGGAGTGACCCCGGCCAGCTAGTCAGGCCACCTATGAAACTCGCAGACTCTGGATTCACTAAGAAAAAGAGAACATTTATTTACACTGTTAAGACTTCAAAAACACAGGTTCAAGGAAAAGAAACACCGTCTCGGAAGATGGACTCATCCCCAGGGATTCCAGACTTCTCTGGTAATACATTTCTCATGCATGTAAAGTGTAAAACAAATGCTGTGATACATTCAAAACCCTTTTCTACAATGACTAAACTGATCCTTTGTTTATTTCAGGACAAGAAGTTAATGTGAAGCAGTTGAGGAAATCCTCAGATGAAGCAGACTGTTGGAGGAATGGGAAGAATGAGGTGCAAAAACAGGGAAATCTCGCTGAAGACAATCTACCTCTCTCTGTACAAGCAAAAGTCCAGGATCTGGACATGTCGCAGCTTTGCAAAGATTTTGCTCAAGACTTCAGTCAAATGTCAGACCCCATCAAACTGAGTAGAATAGCAGAGGATACTCCTCAAAATGGCTTCTCTCCATCAGCTTGTCTGTCAGCCTTGAAACAAGCTAAGAAGAAAGCAGTGCAAGCGAACCTTCACCATGACTGTGATGCCGTCAGTAACAGAAGACATGTTTCTACCACTAATCAAAATAACCCCATCAATGAGGGCACGATAAGTGACAGTGGATTCCAGTCAGCTGTTGTAGATAGCACTCACGTGACTGCATCATCATTTGTTCTTCCCAGTTCAGAGATCAATGGTCAAAGTCAACAGTGGACTGGCTTTAAGAGTGATATCCACAGGACCACTCCTTTCACATCTATAAATAAAGGAAAAGGAGAAGCACATTTGGATGATATTTTAGCAGAAGCTGAAATGCATGGCAAGCTGTCCAGTGCAACCAAGGAATGCCAGACACTGGGCCCCAGCAGAGAGAGTGAGTTGCACATTGAGAGAACATCAACACAACTACCCAGCAATACAAAAGGAACTGTCAATAACAATTGCGTTCTACTTAATGGTCAAGTTCATGGCAGTCTGCCAGAGAAAACAGTTTATCTTCCTTCTGTCCATACATCAGGATTCAAAACCGTTTCAAATAAGGGTATACACATTTCCTCAGCCAACCTGGAGAGAGCCAAACGTCTCTTAGAAGAGACTGAGGAAGAAATTACTTTAAGTGACCAGCCTACCAAATGCGCACATGATACTAAAGATGAAATGAGCATGAGTGATGGATCAGTGAAAAATCCAACCACTAACTCAAACCAACCATTTTCTTCAAGTGAAAAAAATGCGGATATCAGTTGCCAGTTAACAGCTTCACAAAAAGCTGATGTGACTGAGCTGTGCACGCTCTTGGAAGAAGCAGACAGCCAGTTTGAATTTACACAGTTTAAAACCGCAAAGCTGAAACAACACTGTCAAGATAATGGCACCACGCCCAAAGAAGTTGACAGAGAACTTGACCCAGATTTTCTTTCAGGTATAGATTTTGATGACAGTTTTAGTTCAGAAGCTGAAAAGCACCTGGCAGTAACTGTGATGCATGACAAAATGGCCTTAGTTTCAGATGGTAAACCAAATTGTGAAACATCCAACGTCACAAGTAAATCCGCAGGTCTGTCATTGTCGAGTGCAATGAAAAAAGACAATTCCTCTCCTGAAGATGTGTCTTTTTCTTCAAAGCACATCTCTGAAGACAGTGGAAGTATTCTGTCAGCTGAACCCAAAAATCTTGACAGACATGGGCAGACTAAAACAAGCCAGCTAGAGAACAAAAATCCTTTAATGCTTGGTGGTGTGGGATTTAAGACTGCAGGAGGAAATGTTTTGAAAGTTTCAAAAAAGTGTCTGAGCAAAGCTAGAGCTTTGTTTGCAGATTTAGAGGAGAATCTTGTGACGAGTCAAAACCCACCTGACAAACAAAATAGCAAAACTGATGCTAAAACACCGCATAAGCACAGTGTGGATAGTCACACTGGTGACCTTTTGCATCGTAAAAAGGATAATTTGAAATTCACAGGCGATACCGGAGAAAGGGTTCAGAGCTGTTTTTCCAACGTGATGGAGTCTGTCTGTTTTGACAGAAACCCACGCAGAGATGAAGATGCTATAACAACTTTGAAAAACAGCATAACGGACACAACCACGCATCAAAGGGGGTTCCAGATGGCCAATGGGAAAGGGATTTCTATTTCAGTGAAAACTATGCAAGAGGAAGATGCTTTCTTCAAAAACTGTGATGTTATCAGCAGTAATGCTGGCATGTCAGTAAAACCTAAAAAGAGCATACCCTTGCCTGGAAGTGTCAGTCTTAAGGAAACCCTTCCAAAAGGTAAACCTGTTCAAGGGATAAAAGAAAACCTTCCTGAAGAACCAATCAATGAGTTTGAAAATGTGAATGCTGGTCCAGCTGCATGCCATAATGTGGACAGTCACAATTTTGGTGTCAAGAGTACACTGGCTTTAACAAATGCAGCTTCTTTCCGTGAAAATCCTTGTTCGACTGCAAAGGCACATTCATCTCTCTCATGCACAACATCAAAGAGTATTGGCCCCTCTGCCGTCAGTGAATTGAGCAATGGTGGTGGATTTTGTTTAGCCAGTGGGAAGAAAGTATCTACGTCAGCTGATGCAATGAAAAAAGCAGAGCATCTTTTGAATGAAATTCATACACTTGATGATGCAAACAAACAACCGAAACAAAAAGGAGACGCTTTAAGAACAGGCCATCTCAACAATCAAATTCAGGTTCCACCATCTAAAAATGGTAGCTTTCAGATGGCCAGTGGCAAACGAGTGGCCATTTCATCTGCAGCTCTCAAGAAAGCAAAATTGTTGAGTGAATGTGATAAAGTTGAGGATAAAATCAGTGTAAAACCAACACATTCCAAGATGGCAGTCCCTGGTCCACTACCCAGGAATAGTGGATTTCTTGCAGCCAGTGGTAAGCCAGTAGCATTTTCATCTGAGGCCCTCCAGAAGGCCAAAGCTCTCTTCAGTGACATCAGCTTGAGTGCAGAGATCCCAGCTGTTCCAGACACAAGGAACAGTGACAAGAAACAAGGCAATGCTGACAACACCGAGAAAAAGCATTGTGGTTTCACAACTGCAGGGGGGGCAAAAGTCCATGTGTCACAGAAAAATCTGTTGAAAGGAAAAAACCTTTTGGAAGAATTTGATGATGGTTCTATTTCAGCAAAAGCAATGCAAGAAGCAGATGCTTTCTTCAAGGACTGTGACATTATGGATGATAATGACGCTATGTCAGTAAAACATGAGAAAAGTATAGCATCTGTGAGTGGAAGTGGCATTGGGAAGAAAAACCTTTCAAAATGTAAAAAAGATCACAAGGTGTCAAACATTTCTGAAGATCCTGGAGGTGGGCGCACTGAGTTAGAAAATGTGAACGTGGGATTAGTTGTAAACCATGAAAAGATGCTGCAGCCTGATGATGTGGAGATTCACAAAGGTGTTGTTAAGAACACATTGGATTCTACCAAAGCACCGTCTTTACATGGAATCCCAACTTTGATGACAGAGCCACTTTCTCTCCAGTTGTGCACAACAGCTATTTGTTCCTCAGCCAACAATGAATTGAGCAAAGGTGGTGGGTTCTCTACTGCCAGTGGGAAGAAAGTATCGGTTTCAGATGATGCAATGACAAAAGCAAAGTCTCTATTGAATGAAAGTGCTACATTTGAGGACACAAACAAACAACTGAAACACAAAGAAGACATCTTTCCAACACGGAACGGTGGATTTCAGATGGCCAGTGGTAAAGGAGTTACAATTTCATCTGTAGCTCTCAAGAAAGCAAAAACTCTTTTAAGTGAATGTGATAAAGTTGAGGATAAAATCAGTGTAAAACCAACACATTCCAAGATGGCAGTCCCTGGTCCACTACCCAGGAATAGTGGATTTCTTGCAGCCAGTGGTAAGCCAGTAGCATTTTCATCTGAGGCCCTCCAGAAGGCCAAAGCTCTCTTCAGTGACATCAGCTTGAGTGCAGAGATCCCAGCTGTTCCAGACACAAGGAACAGTGACAAGAAACAAGACAATGCTGACAACACAGAGAAAAAGCATTTTGGTTTCACAACTGCAGGGGGGGCAAAAGTCCATGTGTCACAGAAAAATCTGTTGAAAGGAAAAAACCTTTTGGCCAATGGAGAGTGTCATTCAAACTCCTATTCAACAAGCCCACGTAACACCCATAAGTCAGATCTATCAAAAGTGAAAGATGTGAAAAGAACTTTGAATTGTAATCTCAGCCGTGAAGAGGAAATGTCAAGTGTGCTGGACTGTGAAATAAATCGGACAAGCAGCAGCGAGGGATCTAATGTCAAAAGGCCACAAGAGTCTTCAGTTGCAAACTTTCAGTCACTTAACCTAAGTGGCTGCACTGAAACCCAGCAGAGGTTTTTTGCTCAGGAAGCTCTGGACTGCACTAAAGCTTTGTTAGAGGATGAAAGTCTAGCTGGCCAAAGTCTCTCAATGACTTTAGAAAATGCGCCACTGCAAGAAAACCCAAAATCCAGCCACAGATCTGTAGAGGAACAAAAAGGAACTGGGAAAAGAACAGTCGAGGACCCAGATATGACTGGTAAGTGCTTGTGTTACTACTCAGAAATGTAATAGTATAATGTGTTTTTTGTTAATGCACAGATTGTTTCAGAGTTTTCAATTTTACCAATTTAGCTTCATTGGATATTAAAAAGATTGTTTCCCTATTGCAAATAAACCATTATTTTGACTAACTAAGTGCTTGTATATTACTAACCTTAAGCTGTGACTCTTATCTGTTACAAGCATGGCTATTAACGGTTGCCTTACTGTTTTTTGGAATATTCTAGGTCAGCCTCCCCTGAAAAGAAGATTACTGGAAGAATTTGACAGAACTGTCGATGGCCCAAGAGGTTCAACCCTCCACCCGGAAAAAAGTTTTCCAATTGGTAAATCGCCAGCACTGTAACAAGTTAGCAAAATAATACATCATACATGTATTTGTATTTTAAATACAAATGTTTTTTCTTTATTAAGATATAATGAAAGACAGGAGGGTTTTCAAGTACAGCGTCTCTCTCCATCCAAACATCACGAGACCACACTGGTAAGTTGCCTGTGAATTGTTGGCCATGTTTTCAAAAGGCTGACGCATGTTATCAGCTCCTTGTAATGTATTTTTTTTGTCTAACAGGAATGGAAAGAATTATGTGGAACCCACATTGCAAAAGACAAAACCAACACAACAGTCAACCCCAGACGACCGCAGATCAGCACATTCCAAGATGCCGGTGTTTGTTCCTCCATTCCTCAAGGATGCAAAGACACAGAGTCACAAGAATACAGTGCTTAAGGACAACACAAAAACACCCATTTCATTTGTTCCTCCATTCAAAAAGCAAATAACTGTTGTCCAAGAGAGCTCCTCTAAACCCCAGGAGGAAACACCCTTTAACAGCAACACTTATGTACCGCCCACTAAAAAAACACTAAGCAACACAGATGTGACTGGTAATAAAAGCAAAGAAGACGTTCAGACGGTGGCCTCGACTACAAATGATGATCCGCTAAATAATCACAACTTTCCTGTTATCTGTGGATCTGATGACTCTGCTGCAGAGGCCTCACCTGTGGAGGACACAGTGTCCACAAGCCAAGGTGCACTAACCTTTTTGGGTGAAGTCAGTATGATATGCTGTCAATACTCGGCATTACGTAGGTCAAATAATTATGTGTTTATGGTCTACAGACATGTTTCAGGATCTTCATAACGTAGAGCTGGCACGAGATATGCAAGACATGAGGATCAGAAAAAAGAAACGCCAGACCATTCGACCTTTGCCGGGAAGTTTGTTTCTAACCAAAACCTCAGGAGTGTTGAGGATACCATTAAAAGCTGCAGTAAATGGAAAGCCTCCTGCAAGATACACCCAAAAACAGGCAAGGCCAGAACTGGTTTGTCAGTCAACTTTGTTGTGTTTGGTTAAAAATGGGATCACTGTCACGTAAACTGCTTTTTGACACGTTCTTGTTCTTGTTTTTGTTTTTCAGCTGTATGGACGTGGAGTTCATCAGCATGTGTATGAGATCACCAGTGAGACGGCTGAATCTTTTCGCTTCAATTTACAGCAGTTCCTCAAACAGGAAGCCTTTATAGACGGCGGTGGTGTTCAGCTTGCTGATGGAGGATTACTGATCCCCAGCAATGATGGGACTGCAGGGAAAGAAGAGTTTCATAGGTATTATTTAGAGCTGCAAAGATTAATCGATTAGTTGTCAACTTTTAAATTAATCGCCAACTATTTTGATAATCGATTTATTGGTTTGAGTAAATTGAGTAATTTTTTAAGACAAAGGTAAAAATTCTTGGATTCCAGCTTGTTAAATGTGAATATGTTCTAGTCTCTTCTCTCCTCTGTGACAGTAAACTGAATATCTTTGAGTTGTGGACAAAACAAGACATTTGAGGACGTCTTCTTGGGCGTTTGGGAAACACTGATCCACGTTATTCACCATTTTCTGACATTTTATAGACCAAACAACTATAAGAAAATAATCAACAATGAAAATAATCGTTAGTTGCAGCCCTGGTATTATTTAATTTAGTTTAAATCAGGCTTTGTAATGTTGAACCTATTATAGTGTTTGAGAAACCAAAGTATCTTGGTATCTGCAAATGCAGGCTGACTGTACTGTACTGAATATCATGTTGTTCTACACTGTCCACAGAGCATTATGTGACACCCCAGGTGTGGACCCTAAACTGATCAGTGAGGCGTGGGTGTATAATCACTACCGATGGATTGTATGGAAGCAGGCCTCCATGGAAAGATCATTTCCAGAAACAATGGGCAGCCTCTGTCTCACCCCAGAGCAGGTCCTCCTACAACTCAAGTACAGGTACGTGAGATTCTAGCTTATTTTAGTTCAATGTTTTCCTGTTGTTGAACTTAATTTCATCATGCACCCACACGCATCTTGTTGCAAAATGTGTATAAATTTAAAATATATTCCTAAATAAAATTAAAAAAAATATTGCTGAACCAACTATCGTATTACACATCGCCCACTGCCATTTTGTTCACGATTTTAAGGCTTGATGTAATTACACTTTATAGCATTTAGTCAAAAGAAATGAGCAGAAATATATATTGTTTACTAATGAATTACGTTTTATGGCTAATTATATCAGGCAAAGTGAATGTATTACATAACATATATTTTAATTAAACGTACATTGTAGTTTACGTGAAATAAAACATCTGTTTAAGTTTTAAATGTAATTTTATTTAGCATTTATTTTCATTTTTTATGTGAATCAGATATGATGTAGAGGTGGACCACAGCCGCAGGCCGGCTCTGAGAAAAATCATGGAAAAGGACGACACATCAGCCAAAACCCTGGTCCTCTGTGTATGCGGGGTCGTCTCCAGGGGCCAGTGCCCAAACAGACAGAGTTTCAATGACACTAAGACTCCACAAGGTGCTGATGCCAAGATTGAAAACCCGTCTGCAGTTGTCTGGCTGACAGATGGATGGTACACCATTAAAGCCCAGCTGGATGAACCTTTGACTGCCATGCTTAACAAAGGTCGAGTGGCTGTCGGTGGGAAGTTGATCATCCATGGAGCTCAGCTAGTGGGATCTCAAGATGCTTGCTCCCCTCTGGAGGCACCTGAATCTCTCATGTTAAAGGTAATTAAAGGGGACGAGGGCTCAAGTTATTCTATCTTTCCACAAGACAACGAACTAACAACTCGGATAACTAATTGTTTATGTGTTTAGATTTGCGCCAATAGCAGCAGACCTACACGATGGGATGCTAAGCTGGGATTTCACAGAGATCCACGGCCATTCCTGCTTCCTGTTTCCTGTTTGTACAGCAGCGGAGGACCAGTAGGATGTGTGGACATTATCATTCTGAGAAGCTACCCCATCCAGGTGTGTTTAGTCTTGCATTGTTATATTGTTTCAGTTACTCCTGGAAGTTGATGTTATGATCTCTTTTGAATGAATGCTTGTCACATTTTCCAGTGGATGGAGAGGAAACCAGACGGAGGCGTAGTGTTCCGTTCTGTTCGCGCAGAAGAGAAGGAGGCGAGACGATACAACAGCATCAAACAAAAAGCTATGGAGATCCTATACGCCAAGATTCAGGCGGAATTTGAAAAGGAGGACAAAGGTAGGAATCTTGTTTTCAGCATGTTAGGTACAGGTTAAAATGGAATACCTTTTAACAAAATTGTAATTTTCAGGTAATAAACCTCAACATAGAAGACGGACAATCTCCCGTCAGGAGATGTCAAGTCTTCAAGATGGAGAGGAGCTCTATGAAGCAGTGGGGAATGACCCAGCTTACCTCGAGGTGATAAGAAATTTGCTTTACAGAATCGTTTACCTCATTTCTCTTATGAATAAAGTTTGAATTGCACGTCTATTTCACTTGCATGTCCAAGGCTCATTTGAGTGAAGAGCAGTTGGAGACTCTGCGTGCCTACCGGTGTTCTCTGATGGAGAAGAAGCAGGCTGTTCTGCAGGATCGCTACCGGAGAGCTTTAGAAAGTGCAGAGGACAGCGAAGGAATCTGTCCCAAGCGAGAGGTTACACCTGTGTGGAGACTCTGCGTTGCTGACTCCATGGACCAACCAGGCAGTGGTGTGTCTTTATCTTTTAAATTCATTTTACATGTACTATGGTTACTTTAATGTATATTATATTGTGTTATCAAATACTGATTTCAAATAATGTATATATATATTTTTTTTAAGTTTACCAGTTGAATCTTTGGCGACCTTCCTCGGAGCTTCAGTCTTTAGTGAAGGAAGGCTGTCGATACAAAGTCTACAACCTCACCACTTCGGATGGAAAGAAACATGGTTGTAGCACAACAGTTCAGCTGACTGGGACAAAGAAATCCCAGTTTCAGGACCTACAGGTACTGTAGAAACCAACTATCTTGAGCACACTCAGTGGGCATATGGAGTTGTAGATCCATTATTGATGAAGTCAGATTGATGATTTATAATACCTTTTTATTTGTTTTATCATTCAGGCTTCTCAGGAATTGTTAGCCACACATTTTCAACCAAGGGTCTCTACCCGTTTTGTGGATCTTCAAAACCCAGAATTCCAGCCGCTGTGTGGAGAAATTGATCTCACAGGATATGTCATCAGTATCGTAGATGGGCAGGGTAAGAGCATCTTTGTTTTTTTTCTCTTTACTTTATTGTGTTATATATCTTTTTTGTGAACATTATAGGTTTACAAAGTGAAAAATCCCAAAGTCCACCCCAAAGGGACTTACCATCTCCAACAGAAAACACTGTTCACAAACTGCTCCAAACAGCTCTACTGTAGTCCAGCCTTTACTTCAGAGACAAACGTGGTCACTTTGGAACACACGTTATAATGCTCGCCTAGCTGCTAGCATGGCACGCCCTCATACTCTGCTTCTGACTGGCTAGTAGTCCTTACCTAGGTACTGTCAGGACATGCCCTCATACTCTGCTTCTGACTGGCTAGTAGTCCTTACCTAGGTACTGTCAGGGCACGCCCTCATACTCTGCTTCTGACTGGCTAGTAGTCCTTACCTAGGTACTGTCAGGGCACGCCCTCATACTCTGCTTCTGACTGGCTAGTAGTCCTTACCTAGGTACTGTCAGGGCACGCCCTCATACTCTGCTTCTGACTGGCTAGTAGTCCTTACCTAGGTACTGTCAGGGCACGCCCTCATACTCTGCTTCTGACTGGCTAGTAGTCCTTACCTAGGTACTGTCAGGGCACGCCCTCATACTCTGCTTCTGACTGGCTAGTAGTCCTTACCTAGATACTGAGCATGTGTGACTCCCAACAAAGATGGAACAGAAGTGAGATGTCTCACTCTGTAGCTAAAACAGAGAGCTCAACACACAGGGTGAAAAGAGGAGCTGCAGCAATGTGCAGTACAACAAACATATGGTGTTTTTTGAAAATTAAACCACGTAAACCTATTCTGATATAACTTCTAAATACAATTATGAACCTGAAAATGAGCATAATATGAGCACTTTAATGGTTTCTGCCGTAACTGTATTGTTACGGTAAAATGTTATGGTAATGGTTGTTTGTGCTTTTGAACACAGGTTTCTCTCCTGCATTTTATTTGACCGATGGGAAACTGAACTTTGTCAAAGTGCGCTGTTTCAGCAGCTTTGCTCAGGCTGGCTTAGAAGATTTGATAAAACCACATGTCCTCTTGGCTCTGAGCAACCTGCAGCTGAGAGGTCAGTCCACATCGCCCACTCCCGTTGTGTACGCTGGAGATCTGACCCTCTTCTCAACAAACCCCAAGGAAGTACATCTACAGGAATCCCTCAGCCAACTCAAAAACCTGATCCAGGTACAACGCTTTAGTCAATCTTGCCTCTCCTATTGATGTCTAACAAGTATTTTACATCTTGTCTTCATTGCACACTTGAAAAGAAACTAACTTACTTTAAACAGCATTCCATAAAACATATATGCAAAACTGCACAGACACGAGACATACAGTATAATGGTTCAGTGTGAGTGCCATATGTATTTAATCGGCTACTGATCAGATGAAGATTGTTTAAAAGGATTTGCTGTTCTCTGACCTGAACCACGTAGAGCTTTCTCATCTTACTTTTCTGCATCTTTTGGTTTGGATACAATAAAATGTTGTAAACTATAAATATGGCATAACTATCAATTTCATCTTGTGTCTTCAGGGTCAGGAGAACTTCCTTCTAATGGCTGAGGAGAAGTTTTCACATTTAGTCAAATCTGATGGCCTAAAGTCCATCTCCTCTCCAGCTCTGCAAACACGAACCCCAGCTTCTGCAACGGTCAGAAGACAAGACACAAAAACAAGTGTGAGTTGATGTACTTGCTGTTCAAAGCATTTGCTCTCATGACCATTTTTCATTGATAAAAAAATGAAAATGTGTCATTTTATGCAGGTGACCCCTCAGCAGCCAGTCAGAAGCCTTGGAGCATTCACTCCGGTCAGTAGGAAACCTCCCGCAGCAAACTGTTCGTCAGAGAAAGACCCTATCAGCCTGAAGAGGAAGAGAGCTCTGGACTATC
The DNA here is from genome assembly GCF_031162955.1 of Sander vitreus. NCBI lineage: Eukaryota > Metazoa > Chordata > Actinopteri > Perciformes > Percidae > Sander > Sander vitreus. The sequence goes on from NC_135857.1 coordinate 2,327,846, forward strand.
TGTCTCGCATCCCGTCTCCACCACCTCTCTCCCATCTGGGCTCAGTGGCGTCTCCATGTATAAATAAGACATTCAACCCCCCTCGGCGGTCTGGGACACCTAGCACTTTAAAAACTGTACAGACTCCAGCTTGCAAACCCGTCAATTCACCCGTGGAGGATGATTGGGTGAATGATGAGGAACTGGCTATGATTGATACTCAGGCATTGCGTGTTGGTGATTTACTGTAGGTACATAAGACTGTAACTTTAACTGTAAAAAAAAACTGTACAAATGAGTGAATGTAAAAGCTGTGTATGGCACATATTCTGTGGTTGTTTTTGTGGTCTCACTGGACCCATTAAAGAAGTGAAATCACTTCACATTAGTAAAATCATGTCATCACTTTATACTTATCTACATTCTTCAGTCTACTTTTTTTGTCTGTAAAATTCAGTAAGTTGAAGACACATTTAGAGTTGCATTCCTGCAGTTTAGCTCCATGATTGGTATTTGTGCTGTGTTTGAGGACAAATAACAAGGCTTACAGGGAGTCAACTGTCACACCTGTAGATCGTGACATAGTGTATGTCGTTTTGTTTTTCGGTAAATGAATTCTAAAATAACACATATACTGTATAATGTGTGTGTGTGTATATATTATATGTATATGTACTACACACACATATATGTATATATACACACATATATATATATATATATGTATGTGTATATATGTATGTGTGTGTGTATATATATGTATATGTATATATATGTATGTATGTATATATGTGTATGTATATATAGTGTGTATATATATATATACACGTGTGTATGTGTATATATATATGTATGTATGTGTATATATATATGTATGTGTGTATATATATATGTATGTGTGTGTATATATATATGTATGTGTATATATATATGTATGTGTGTATATATATATGTATGTGTGTGTATATATATATGTATGTGTATATATATATGTATGTGTATATATATGTGTGTATATATATATATGTGTGTATATATATATATATGTGTATATGTGTGTATATATGTGTATATATATATGTGTATATATGTATGTATGTATATATATATGTATATGCATATGTGTGTATATGTATGTATGTATGTATGTGTATATATATGTGTATATATATATATATATATATATATACATATGCATATATATATATATATATATATGTATGTGTATATATATATATATATATATATATATATATATATATATATAGTGCAATATTCAACAAACTGAGGCTCATAATAGTTACTTAAAGACCAAAATGTAAAGTACTTAAAATAGTTATTAAGGACTACTTTGAAAACATAAAAGGGATTATCTGCGTTTTTAATAGTAAAGGTTAATAACTAGGAGTGTCACTATGACAATGTTAAATCAATCCCAAAAAGCTGATTATAAGTGCTATAATAGAAAATTGTTACATACAAATTTTTATAGGAAGATTCTTTTTTACTTTATAAGGTTGATAGGACTATAGCCCACCAAGGAAAAGTAGGAGGAACGGAAGCAACACCATTATGATATATGTTATACAAGATGAGGATCATATTGGCATCTTTGGGTGATGACCGTCTCTGTCACACATTTTGAGCCCAGCTGGTGGCGCTGACACTTAGTTCCCCGGCTGTCAATGCGGATAAGAAGAGTACTGACGTCACTTCCGTAAACACAAGGCACCTTGCTATGTGGAAATTGTGTGCTGGCTGTTTTTTGTAAATGTCGTTTTTTTCTATCATTTATGCATCCTGAATGTATACGGTGAGTACTGATGATAGTGACAGTGACTCTATAATAAATGAGATTAGAAGGGGGTAAATAATTTAACGGAACAGAGCTGCGTTTGTCACCGTCTTCTGTGTAACGTTAACTCGTGAGGTGATGTTAGCTAACCGATTAGCTTAGATTCGGTTTTAGCTAAAGTGCGCTAACGTAACGTTTATCTACTCAACGTTACTTACCTGTTCATTTAAACGGTAACGATATATTCACGGCACTTAACACTAATAATGAAATAGCTCGCACATTAGGTATACCTGCAGTTTAGTGTCCCAAATTCCCCATACAATGTCCTTAATTAATTATGAACCTGCTAAACCACCTGTGCTACACTAACCCTAACCTGTCTCAAAGAAGACCCTCATCATTTGGGACACTCAGATTTTGGAAAATAACTTGGGACACTAAACTGCACGTAAACCCGCACGGCAGCTATAGCTAGTATTTTTGTAGTTGTCCAAAAAATAAGTGTGTTTAATCTGTTTTGCAGATGTCTCATGCTGGATCTTTCTGTACGACCTCTCATGCCATAGTAAAGCCTTGTGTGGGTGGAAGAACCGAAGATTGTCGAGATGCTAAATTAGTGATCAAAGACTCCAGCAGCGCAGACAGAAGTGTGAGGGAGCGTGTGTTAAAGCAGGTAGGACTCACCAGCACCACCTTCATTGGTCCAGCATTTCCTCCTTCAAAAGCAGCCACTGTTAAGTCTGACATCGAAGACACACTGAGTGAGTTTTATAAAGAGCTTGAGAAGATCGATACGCCTGATGGTGCTAACGGTAACCCAGGGAAACAAAATGCAGGTTTTGTTCAACCGCACATACCACCCAAAACATCTGCCAGCAAACAGACTCAGGATGGACGCGAGGAGAACGTTGTTTACAGGAGCAAATCTGTAGGAACAGATGACTACCAGAGAAGCAGTGGGCAGAAACAGCCATCCTGGTCACACTGGTATCAAAATGAGCCATACTACCCCAGAAGACCGAGGCCAGCTGCTCCTGCTCCAAACCAATGGCGTTTTCCTCAAACTCTGAATAGACCACCAAACCCAAGGTTTCACGGACCCGCATTCCATCGTCCGCCACCCCCATCTGTATTCCCAAATCCACAAAACCTGCCATCACGCGTGAATCCTAACTGGAGCAGTTTGGGCACAACAAACCAGTATCAAGAGGACTCCCCCCCATTTCCAACATTTTCCAGCTACCCACCTCCGAATGTATGTAGTAACCCGTCTCAGGGCTTTTATAGAGACTCTCCACACCACTTTGACAGGGACGAACGGAGCTATAATGCACTCTCAGATGATGTAAATGTTGGATGGTCCAGAGATAGAAAAGAAGAATCGTGTCAGGTTGGTGAAGATTATGACAGGTGCCAGAGATATGATTCAGAAAATGAGCCGTGGGAGCATCGCTGTCGACCCCCTGAAACCACGAATGCGTACCGTTCTTCCCTGGTGTTGATCTTGATGAGGGGATTACCAGGATCTGGGAAATCAACACTGGCCAGGTACGTCTCTAATCTCGAGTCTCATAAATGAGTGCATTGTCAGTTTAAATGAGTCCAAAACTCAGTTTCCAAGCCTGGATATTATTTTCATAAGGGCTAGATGATATGATGTATGATATTTTTCTATATTGTTTGTGTTGCAGTGTCCAAAAACCAGCACCCGAACTGAGTTTACAGCAATATTTACGTGATTTGGACGACACTTTACGTTCTGATCCTTGCACATAATGTTCATGTTGCACTAAAGTTCTTAGTAAAATCAGAAAAGACTCAGTCCTTTTGTGAAGTATTTAATTCAAACATGAGCTTATCAAGATGGTAATTTCATATAGACTATTTATTAAATATCCAGAAAACATGCTTTATCATGATATATATCATTATCGAGATATGAAATTACCTATATACAAGGTTTGGGTCACATCGGCCAGCATTCATTTTCATTGTACGTTTGTGTGCTATCTTTCTCACAGGGAGCGGCTCTCCACTGGTCCCTGTGGGGTAATACTGAGCACAGATGACTACTTTGCTCACAGAGATGGGTACTGCTATGATCCAGGCCTTCTTGGAACAGCACACGAATGGAACCAGAACAGAGGTATCGTCTCCTTAAATGCTCACATGGCTTACAGTGGGGAGAACAAGTATTTGATACACTGCTGATTTTGCAGGTTTTCCTACTTACAAAGCATGTAGAGGTCTGTAATTTTTATCATAGGTACTCTTCAACTGTGAGAGACGGAATATAAAACAAAAATTCAGAAAATCACATTGTATGATTTTTAAATAATTAATTAGCATTTTATTGCATGAATTGCAAGTATTTGATCACCTACCAACTAGTAAGAATTCCGGCTCTCACAGACCTGTTAGTTTTTCTTTAAGAAGCTCTCCTGTTCTCCACTCATTACCTGTGTTAACTGCACCTGTTTGAACATGTTACCTGTATAAAAGACACCTGTCCACACACTCAATTAAACAGACTTCAACCTCTCCACAATGGCCAAGACCAGAGAGCTGTGTAAGGACATTAGGGATACAATTGTAGACCTGCACAAGGCTGGGATGGGCTACAGGACAATAGGCAAGCAGCCTGGTGAGAAGGCAACAACTGTTGGCGCAATTATTAGAAAATGGAAGAAGTTCAAGATGACGGTCAATCTCCCTCGGTCTGGGGCTCCATGCAAGATCTCACCTCGTGGGGCATCAATGATCATGAGGAAGGTGAGGGATCAGCCCAGAACTACACGGCAGGACCTGGTCAATGACCTGAAGAGAGCTGGGACCACAGTCTCAAAGAAAACCATTAGTAACACATTATACGGTCATGGATTAAAATCCTGCAGTGCACGCAAGGTCCCCCTGCTCAAGCCAGCGCATGTCCAGGCCCGTCTGAAGTTTGCCAATGACCATCTGGATGATCCAGAGGAAGAATGGGAGAAGGTCATGTGGTCTGATGAGACAAAAATAGAGCTTTTTGGTCTAAACTCCACTCGCCGTGTTTGGAGGAAGAAGAAGGATGAGTACAACCCCAAGAACACCATCCCAACCGTGAAACATGGAGGTGGAAACATCATTCTTTGGGGATGCTTTTCTGCAAAGAGGACAGGACGACTGCACCGTATTGAGGGGAGGATGGATGGGGCCATGTATTGCGAGATCTTGGCCAACAACCTCCTTCCCTCAGTAAGAGCACTGAAGATGGGTCGTGGCTGGGTCTTCCAGCATGACAACGACCCGAAACACACAGCCAGGGCAACTAAGGAGTGGCTCTGTGAGCATCTCAAGGTCCTGGAGTGGCCTAGCCAGTCTCCAGACCTGAACCCAATAGAAAATCTTTGGAGGGAGCTGAAAGTCCATATTGCCCAGCGACAGCCCCGAAACCTGAAGGATCTGGAGAAGGTCTGTATGGAGGAGTGGGCCAAAATCCCTGCTGCAGTGTGTGCAAACCTGGTCAAGAACTACAGGAAACGTATGATCTCTGTAATTGCAAACAAAGGTTTCTGTACCAAATATTAAGTTCTGCTTTTCTGATGTATCAAATACTTATGTCATGCAATAAAATGCAAATTAATTACTTAAAAATCATACAATGTGATTTTCTGGATTTTTGTTTTAGATTCCGTCTCTCACAGTTGAAGTGTACCTATGATAAAAATTACAGACTTCTACATGCTTTGTAAGTGGGAAAACCTGCAAAATCGGCAGTGTGTCAAATAATTGTTCTCCCCACTGTAGATCACGTGTCAAACTCAAGGCCCGCGGGCCAAATTCGGCCCCTTGCAGATTTAGATCCGGCCCGTATATCAATTTGGGTTCACAATAAATTTTGGCCCGCCTTGTTGTGCGCCAAACCAAAAACACAGGAAAGTGTTTTTTAAAATGCAATTACCTGTCATTCAAAGCAGAATATGGCAGATTTGCCGACTCTGAGACTCAGAAATTCCCCCAGAAGCAGAGAGTTTTCATACTCATATGTTGTTAAAAAAATTATCATTGTTTTTCTTGATTTGCTAAATT